>NC_089595.1:67128613-67288613 GCF_019320115.1 Miscanthus floridulus | reverse complement strand
ACTCCGGAGGACCCAATCAAAGGAGAAACACAAACTCTCTCCACCAAGGGAAGGACCCTATATAGTGACCGAGGTGATCCGACCGGGCGCCTACCGACTAAAGGACGACAATGACAACATTCTCACCAACACTTGGAACATTGAACAGCTACATCATTTTTTCCTTAAATTCATTCTTACAGCTTTTATTCAACACTTGCTCCTGTAGAGCACCCTAGCCTGAACACTTTTAGCCCGGGTCGCTCGAGGGTTCCATGAGGGTACAATACTAAATACTACCTCTCTTTTTTACTATCACATGGTAAAATCTTTTTGCCTGAACAAAAGCGTATTCTATTCCTTTAATTACCCTACGTGACTTTGTTTTTACTCCCGACCGAGTGCACCCCGCCACGACCTACGGTTATGAGCAGCCGAGCCTTGTGAGCCATGCCTAGGTTCTTAAAAGTTGCATCCTATGGAACGAACGTGCAGGTGCAAAAAAGAAAGGATAAAAACAAAGCTATGATAGGATAAAAAACAAGGAACATATAGTGATTCTATCATAAAACAGAACCGATGTATTCATTGATACAAAAACTGTTCACACGGGGGCTCTCCCATGAACTTAACTATTACATTTGCTGACTACTTCTACTCCAAATACTACTATAGCTACTCGGCGGCATTGGTTGATGCCAAAGGAGAGGCCACAGCACATGCCGCCAAACATAACCACCATAGCAAGGACCCCGCTCGGTTCCGCTCCCTCGACTTCAGTGAGTGCAACGGGTGCCTCAAGGGCATCGCACCCATAGATGCTCAGTAGAAGAGCATGGAGCTCCTAACCTTCTCATGCAGTTGAGGCAGCTCCTAGGCAGGGACACTGCCCGCCAAGGTATGGCCACCGTAGGTAGAAGATGTCTCATCAAACTTTATGAACTGTACAACCTAAGCAGCTGCAAGGGCAAAACTTGCCACCGACGCAGCCCCAGGCGTCTTCCTCTCTGACAAGGCTCGCCCAGAGAAGACTCACCGGAAGGAGTCCACATGCGGCTCCATCCTGACGAAAGCCTCACAAACGGTGACGAAGTCGGCGACGTGCAGTACCCTCCAGTGCACCACCTCCTTCGATGAAAGCAACCCCTTCTCAGTGAAGGCAGCCAACACCACCTCATCTACGCTGGATAGCCACTAGCTCAGTATTGTGCTCTGAAATAATGAACAGGTCTATGAGTTCTCCTTTCCCTTTCCCTTCCCCCATTCAATGCGGATGGGAAACAACGGGATGCACCCTAACTAATGGGATGTACCCTGACCGATGGGTCACACCCTGCTCGACAGAACGATGCTTGGTCAGACGGGACATGGCCTAGGTATGGCCCACCACTACCGCATGACTAGGCACGAGAAACAAAGCACCACCACACGCAGGTGGCCCTCCGCCTTCCTAGGCGAGACTTAGAAAGGCCCAACTATAGGATCTCCACCCAGGAGAGACCATTAGGCTTCCTGAATCAATCGGACGGCTTAGAAAAACACCGAAAGACAGGTAAGGAGAGAAGGGATGCCTGATGTGGGCCATGCCGACTCCATCACGAACGATGAGTGTGGATCCCAGTCAGGCATTTCTAATTGGAGATCTTCAAACCCCGTCACTCGAGTCACCAAGGTAACATTACCAAACCCCACTATTTCTTTATATAATCATTCATTCATCTATACACGTATTCATTCATTCCATACATCCAAGGCATCGCATATGCAGTTAAATGCATCACAACGCTCTGTGTTGCATCACGAAGCGGCAGTTGCCTCACTCAACATGAGTAACGATCGATCGGGGTTCGAAGGACGGCCCATGAAGGGCTCGAGGCCACCTCGCATCAAACATAGACATGGGAGAAAACGTAGATGAGCCCCGAGTGGCCCTCACCCAGTCTGCCCTAAAGTAGATAGTGTCATCTCAACCTTCTCATTTGATCCTAACCTCTACCAAACCTATAGAATCTCCATCGAGGTGAGGCCAGCGGGCCACCTGGGTCGGTCTCTAGAACAACCTAGGCATCTGTCAGGTTCTAGGTTAAGGAGCAGTGGAATGTCACATGAGGGCTATGCCAACCTTATCACGAATGATGGGCCTGGATTTCACTCGATCATACCTGTTAGTGAGCTCACCGAGCACGTCACTCGAGCCCAAGCCATCAAGGCAAGTGACGTTAGCTCAGCCCCTCTGGTTGTGAGAAACCACGGATGGGGTAACACACAAAACTCAACCAACCCCTACCAAGCCCAACAGGGCTCAAGGGCTCAAGACACCTAAATGATCCCTAAACTACCTCGGCTACGCCCGACGCTAGGATCCATGACTCCATCTCGCCTGATCCCTAAACTACCACAGCTGCGCCTGACACTAGGATCCATGACTCTGTATCGCTCGATCCCTAAAACTGCCTCGGCTATGCCCGATGCTAGGATCCACGGCTCTGTATCACCTAATCCCTAAACTACCTCGGCTACGCCCGATGCCAGGATACGTGACTCCATATCATTCGATCCCTAAATAGCCTTGGTTGCGCATGATGGGTCCGTGAGTCTGCCTCACCCGATCCCTCGGCTGTGCCCAACGCTAGGATCCATGAGCTCCATCTCGCCTGATCCCTAAAAACTACCTTGGCTACGCACGATGGGTCCGTGAGTCCGCCTCGCCTGATCCATGGCTACGCCTGACGCCAGGATCCGCGAGCTCCATCTTGCCTGATCCCTAAAACTGCCTCGGCTGCGCACAATGGGTTCATGAGTCCACCTCGCCCGATCCTTCGGCTGCGCCCGATGCTAGGATCCACAAGCTCCGTCTCGCCTGATCCCTAAACTGACCGCTGATTAAACCCCCTAGGCGATTCGCCTGGAGGCTCAGGGGCCCGATGCCAGGATCCATGAGCCTGTCTCGTCTAGGCACACTCGACGCCTTGGTTAAAGTGACTCTAACTTGCCCGATCCCTGGATCCGTGAATCTGATTCGCCCAAACCCTCAGATGCCCGATGCCTGGATCCATGACTCTGATTTGCCCGATCCCTCAACATGCCCGACGCCTGGATCCACGAGTCTGTCTCATCTAGGCACGCTCAATGCCTTGGTCAAGCGACTCTGACTCACCCAATCCTTGGATCCACGACTCTGATTCACCCAAACCCTCGCACGCCCGACGCCCCGGCAGACAAAACTCTGTCTCACCTGGTCCCTCGGCCATAACCAAGCACTTGGGACCACGCTCTTGGAAACAATGGGCTAGAAACTGGAAAAGGGAGGCTGCATCCACCAAAGTGCACACACTCATGCCTGTTGACAAAACGCCAAGGCAATTCTACCTAAATCACTTGGGGGCTCAGGGGCTACACTCGCGGGTGCACTCGCGCGCACCCACTAACGAAATGAAACTTCCCCCTGCTGACAACACGAAAAAACCCCAGATGATTCTACCTGAATCGCCCGGGGGCTCCTATCGGGTTCATAAACCTAGGGTTGCTCATGGACTGGCTTCCCACCAAAGGTTCGGTCCAGCATACAACATTGCAAATGACATGCAACTTCTGGGCTGGCCTAAATACCTAAACCATAGGCCAGCAGGGCAATCCAATCTATGACCTGAAGGCCTCACTAAGGTGGAACAAACTCTCGCTTCTGACTCTGGCCCGCCTCTCTAACCAGAAGGCCTAGCCAAAGAGAAACAACGCTTGCTTCCGGCTCTAGCCCGCTTCTCCGACCAGGGATACACCGAACCTTTGCTTATAGCTCTTCTTTGACTGGCACAGTCGGAGCCAACCAGGACCAACCAACTGGGGACGCCCGCTCGGTAAGGACCAGGAAATAGGCAAAGCAAGTAAAGCAGGACACTCAAAGTCAATAGCAATACCGAGGACCTTACCCTATACACCTATAGGACAGTACCCTACAACCTTCCTGGTATGTCAAAACCCAAGCAGTATTGTGGGCGCCGATATTTTCTCTACAGTGTTGTGGGCATCATCAACTCCCATACCAGACAAACACAGAAAGGCTCCTTCCACATGCCTCTAGGCATCAGCAGTGTTGCGGGTGCCGGTATTTACCATACCGGGAGAATATGGTAAAACCCCCTACATACCTCTGGGCATCAACAATATGATAGGCACCGACGTCTGCCATACCAGAAGAAGACGACGCAACCTCCAACATGCATATGACGTCAACAGTATTATGGGCGCCTACAATCATCTTGTACCCAATGGCATGGGCAACAAGACTTAGCATATGTACACACACTCTCTCTCCCTTATAAAGCCGTCCCCTTCATCTATAAAAGGGGATGCGCTCTCTCCCAACAGATGGGCCCGATCAGTTCACTAACACACAACAGTAGAACCACTAGGTTCAAACCTCGAGCACACTCTCAAATACTTAGCACATAGTAGAGCTCCCATCACTCTTGTCCCTTTAGACTAGAGTTCGACTGGACCTCTTGTACCCCCATCTTTCGTCCTTCCGTTTGTATCCCCACTGCAAACTTCGAGCACCTAGGCTCAGGAATAAAGTCACCAACCGACTCAAACTAGACGTAGGGCATGTTGCCTGAACCAGTATAAACCGTATGTCGTTGAGTGCTAGGCCACCTCCGTTCACAACGTATAGCAAAACTATAAATATTTACATGTTGGTCACTTTCTGCATCGACATTACCAAACCCATTGATTAAAAGAAGGCTCTAATCAATTAGTGAGTAGTTCTATCTTAGTGAAGCATCCTTAAGTTGATTAACCAATCTCCATGAAATGCATAAGTTATAATGAAATATAATAAGCATCCAAAATAGGGTTTATAATAGTGGGGTGCCTACCTGGTTATGCCGTTCAATCATCTTGAAGCTAATGATGACTTGTACTCGTGTCTCGCACTACTTGATTCCCTGAAAGAGATAAGGACCAGATTTGAGGGCAACTAATTGGGAGACTTGAAATGAGACATCTAGCTATGGCTCTACTATTGCCCTATTTGCATGGAGACTTATACTAGTGTGGTTGGCTTCTTGGGTAAGCTTTCTAAATAAACCTTGCTCTTGCTTTTTTAGACGGACACTCCACTATAGAGGTCAGACTCTCCGTCGGGTTAAGTTCTGGCTCTGGTTTGGTTTGGCGGATGCTCTGTTAGAGGTGACGGACTCTTTGTTACCTTGTGGTGGTTTAGGACTTAGGAATTTTTAGGGTTCTTGTCTTCCATCAGATAGTCCGAGCTAGGCGTCGGATACTCCGATAAGAGCTAGGTAGTCTCAGGTTTTATTAGTTTCCTGATATATAAATCGACGGACACTCCGCAAGGAACTACGGTCTCTTCGCTGGAAAACTAGTGCTCTAGGGTATCTTGGGTTTCAACCTTAACAATTCAATGGACAGTCCATTGAACTCGATGGACACTCCGTCACTCACTCCATAACGGTGTTGGTGTCTTAGTTGGGAAGGTTTCTGAATTAGGAAGGTTTATTGGACACTCTGTCGCAACTGACGGATACTCCGATGGGTTGGACAACAGAAACTATGTTCTAGGTTTTTGGTTGGGTTGATCTCTAGTCTAGGGTTGCAAACATCCATGCATGTGCACAACCTTCTCAGGGTAGCTTTAGGGACACTCCAGGTTGAGGCTAGCTAGGCTTTGGGTGTTGGGTAACTAGTGCATCTATGGGTTTGTGGATGATCCTAACCATGAGAACTAAAGATAAAGACTTAGGGATGGGTCATGAGAACTTAGCTCTGAGATTTGGAAACTATGGAATGATCAAGATCATGAGAGGGATCTTGAGCACATCTTGCTTTCTGTCTGTGAGGAGTCTCTTGAGCTATTCCTTGAAAACCTTGCAATGATCCATATAAGGGCATAAGAAAAGCTTTGAGAATGATCCTAAAAGATCAATCATGCATAATGCCATATCCTTACTTTTGTGATGAAGGAGAAATCACCACAATCCATGATCCATACATGCATGAGAGATTTGAGATTAGGGTTTGAGAGAAAATCCAAATAATCAAGATGAGAGCTCATGAGCTAACCATGACCATAGATTTAGGATGAGGATGACTTGAGCTTGATGAGATGATGATCTTGGTTTGCTTGCTTCCACTTCACCTTTCATCTTCATCTTCAATCTCCACTTTCTCTCTCTAGTTCTTCCTTGCCTTTGCTTTCTAGAGATAGAGAGAGGAAGGTGAGAAATGGGAGAGTGAGTTGAGTTGGGAGCTGCATCAACTGATGATTTACTCTCCACTTTCATGCTTACGACATGTGGGACCATGGGCAAGTGGAGGACAGCTCATTCTCCACTCATTGTCGTTGTTCTATCATTTGGCAGATGAACCAGCAGGATTACCGGACTGTCTGGTATCTCTATGTCTGTGGGGACTTGATCCAAATACTTAGGGTTTGGCATTAGGGCCAATCAATCTTATCTCATCTAGTGCCAACCTAAACATTATACATCTAGGGTTCGAGGTAACTCATCTCCAATGACACGGTCGATCCTTGTCGGCTTATGGTTCAATTCACTTTACCAGACGAAGAATTTATCAGGTCTTAATTCATCGGGATCGTTGCAAGTGCTTAGTAAGATCCTTCGCCGATACTAAAAAATAAGAGCCCACATTGTAAAGAACTCAGGTCGTTACATCTGCCAATAATCCCTATTACAAATATTAAATCAAGGCATGTATATTTTTTAGTATTACTAAATTAAATGAACTTCTTTGTCTTATTCAACTTTCATATTGGCTCATTGCCTTGACTTATGAGAGCAGCCATGACAGATCACTTAAATAATACTTTATGTATATTTATCTTTGTTGCTCCGACTCGGTATGCCTTATATTCTAATCCCAATAATGTCTTAATTTAAAATATTTACTAAGCAAATATGATACAGGGAGCGAACTTTGTGTGCTAATTAATTACTCCCCCTAATCCTTGAGATCTTAATTGTCTATCAGGACTAAGATTTGTTACTTATAATAAAACTTAAATAATTAAATTTGTGTATTAAATAATGAAAATTTAGAATAATTATTAGGATATCTACATCTACTATGGTTCTCCCTCCCATAGTCTAATAATTAAAAGCTATTTTTAATCAATTTATACTTGTTCCTCCCACTCGAAAACATGGCCTATAACTTATTGCCATGATTTTGACAAAGTCTAAGATATTACTTTAACCATGAAACAATTATAAACGAGAAGAATAACATATTTAATATGAAACAAATTTGTCTTGTTTGATGACAGGACCAGAGTTATCATTAAGCATATAAAACTTGTCCATGAATCAAATGAAGTGACTAATGTTCTTAGCAACAAAATACTTATAGCAAATTATGAAGCTACTAAATTATTCTAATGGAGTATGAAAAATAGCTTCATCATCTAATTAACCTTCCTAGGCCTCTTCTTTGGATCTTCTTCATATTTGTATCCTATAATCAATTGCAATCATTTGCACTAAGGTTAATCCATCAAAACCTGACGGCTTAAGATTCAGATACAAGGCTCAATAATAATAATAAATTATAACTTTCTTATTGAGCCACTTAAGAAAAGCAATGCAATCCTTTGCTTATGTTGATTTTGATTGCTTTGACAAAACTTGCAAAGTGATGGATCAACTTGAGAGTTAGATCCACCATCTAGTTCTTGCTTCTTATGAGAGTCTTGATGGGAAAACTTAGTTTGCTTGCCTTTGGCCTTATGATCCCATGACTCCTTGCTCTTATGGTAAGTATAACTATTGACATAGTCAGGACCTTCATACTTGAGTGTTTCTTCTTTTTAACACATCTTGCCATTAATTCATTAATAGTCCATTTCTTTTCATGATTATTATAATTTATAATAAAATGAGAAAACTAAGGTGACAATGATGTTATTATGAAGTGGACAAGAAAACCATCAGAGATGTCCATTTCTATCTTCTTCAGCTTAGCTGCTATGTTGTTGGTCATCTTCATGATGTGCTCTGTTATGCCACTCCCATCATACTTATCATTTGAGAGCTTTCTTATAAGAGAGGTGGCATAAGCTTTTATGGAACCTTAAAATTATTCCTCAACTTTACTTAAATATTCTTTACCAGTCTCAGCTGCTTGGATTGTTCCCCTTATTCCCTCATGAATAAAGGCTTTTAATACCATAAGGCACTTTCTATTGGATTCATCCACTTAGGATACTCATCATCATAAGTCTTCTTAAGATTAGCATAGCCCTGTGCATTTGCTTCAGGTTCCTTAGGCTCATCGTTTTGCAGGGAATAGTTAATATCTGCCAAGGCTAACAATATATTGATCTTCTCTTTCCAAGAGGCATAGTTGCTCTCATCAAGGGGCTCAACACCATTTAACATCCCAGCAAGGTTGCATGCATTGACAGCTTCATTATTAAATATTAGAAAGTTAGTAAATGACAATAATAATAACAATGCACATGAAATCAACCCTACGTCGATCTGATCAATAACATGCTCATTAATCTTAAAATTTAATGTCCAGTCTACATCGTCGTTGGGAAAAAATAGAATAGAACAATAAATTCTGTGACGAGAAGATTTGATTCGAGAATTTAAGTTTAAGTTAATAAGCATGGCTTGTGTTTATTATTCTGACCAACGTTGTTTAGTAAACACCTGCTACAGAATTTATTGTTCTATTCTATTTATGCCCATTGGTGATGTAGATTGAATATTAAATTTAATAATAATGAGCATGTTATTAATTAGACCAACGTAGGGTTAATTTCATGTGTATTATTATTATTATTATTATTTTCATTTGCTAACTTTCTAATACTTAATAATGAAGCTGTAAATGCATCCAATCTTGCTGGGATGCTGAATGGTGTTGAACCCCTTGATGGGAGCAACTATGCTTCTTGAAAAAAGAAGATTGAGATATTTTTGGCCTTGGGGAATATTGACTATTCCCTCTAACACGACGAGCCTAAGGAATCTGAAGCAAATGCACAGGGCTATCCTAACTTAAGAAGGCTTATGATGATAAGTATTCTGAGTGGAAAGAATCCAATAGAAAGTGCCTTATAGTATTAAAAGCCTCTATTCATGAGGGAACCTGCGGAGCAATGCCAACAGCCAAGACTGCTAAAGAATATTTAAGTAAAGTTGAGGAATAATTTCAAGGTTCCACAAAGGCTTATGCCACCTCTCTTCTACCCTACTAATTCATCATCTTTTTCTTTACTAAACCCATAAAAAAAACTCCCCGCTAAGATACCACCCCTCCGTCCACCTTAGAAAATATACCCATAAAAATCATATCTTTCCAACAATCCATCCAGATCAATTATAAGCCTTCCCTCTGCTTACTCACTCACAGTCAATGTTAAAGTGTTATCATCCTCATCGTCCTTCGTCCTTTGCCCCGCGCCGAAGCCTTGCGATGCCACGAATCACGCGCGAGACACACACGCCCGATCCCCTGTCAATCTCCTCGTCTGACTCTTCCTATCCTCCACGCGTGACTCGTGCGACTCCTCTCCTCTCCCCCACAGACAAAACGGCGTGACTCCTCTCCTCTCCCCCACGGACGAAACCAAGGGGTTGGGGGCGCAGCGGGCGCGACCTGCCATGGAGCGGCCGCCGGGGGCACGGAGTACGCGGTGGACGCAGCTAGGGTTTCTCGGCCGCCGCCCCGCCGGTTCCCCTGCCGGCGCGTACTCGGATTGGGATGCAGCGTGGAAAGCAACTGTGCATGGGTTGGGACTGTCCTCAGTTGGCATGAAAAGCAGGAGGCAGGGATGCAGCGAGAGAGAGGTCGGAGCAGCGCCGCTGCTGCCACCGCCGTCTTCGAGTCCCATTCCGATCTGGCGTTCCTCGGAAGGGGCGATTTGCAAAAAATAGGACTCGAAACATCGGGCATTTGCAGATTTGACACTGGACCCACATTCCACTTATTCATCCACCAAGTGTCATCGTAATCAAGGACTCAATCTTTCGAGTGTCATTTTTGCAATTTTTTCGGAAGCCCCAATGTGTCTTCCTCCAATAGCTCCTGATGAGGTGAGTTTTCTTAGCTTCCTCGTAATGGATTCTTGGTTATTTCAGATTATTTACTTTATTGGCTTCGCAAAACGCATTTTGATTGCTTTAGATCAACATGTTAACTTTGTTTCTTGGTTCAGCTTGTCCTGATCTGATTTGGTTTATGATTCTATATGATGTGTAGCTGATTGCTTCTGATCACTGTACCTGATTGTTTAGGATTAAGGCATTGTGTGCTCCCCTTTGAAGCCTTATCATGTCTTAAAAGAAAAGCAACTGCAAAACCACAGAGGAGGAATCCATCTGCAACTGGTATTATCATAATATCTGATGTATGATCTTTATCTTTTCTTGCTTGTATTTGGAATAGCTGCATATGCTTTACCTCCTTGTGTAATCGGTAGTGCAACTTATTTTAAGTCAAGTAGTCGAAAGGTTATTGTTTTGACCTTGCATAAAACTGTGATTCACGGGATAAGAATTTTAAGAGGAGCAGAGTAAAGAAAATTTTTATCTTGTCATTTTTAAGTTATTTGAATGTCCTATAGATATCTGTCCTATATCTAATTAATTTACCTGGCCAGAGGACATATGGATGGAGGTCTGGAGGATATAGTATGACTGACTTCTAATCTTTTTGCCTATTATCTTTGTGGTTAATTCAGGAATCTGCTGCAAACAATTCCAAAAAAAAAAAAAAATTAACCCAGGCATCAAGGATTCTGATTAAAGGCTTCTGTTTCAGGTTTCAGTTTTTCCCTCATTCTCTCTTGATATTTATTTTCGCTTAGTAAATATTGTCCTTCTAAACCCAAATACGTAATTTGTTCTTCATCTGGACCTCCAGCAACATGGTGACATACAGACATTCCACACATCCTGCAAGAGCCATGTACATGGAGTTGTTACAGTGTCTTACTGATGGGCACACGTCTATGGATCACGTGTGACGAGTAGTTGTGTCCCGATCTTCTCGAAGGATCCACGAACTTGATAACTTGTCGCTGCATGACCTGGTGAAGAGGCAATGCACCGCGAAGGCTGCCCACGCGATGAACTACCGAGACAATCACCCTTCCACGCGCATTCATGCCATATAGATGTGAAGGCACAAACTAGGTGAACCGCAGTTCGGCGTTCTACAACTCCCTCAAGAATCGAAAGAACAAGTTTGCAAGCCTCTCAAGATTCACGCTGGAACAAGAACTCAAAGAGTTTGTATTTCTGAATTTGCAATCTCCAAGTTACTGTTCATGTCACCCATTACAGGGATATATAATACTAATCGAGTTTCAGTTTGGAAGAAATAAATGAGAACATGTAGTGGAAAGTTGTAACACTACTTTTATTAATAGCCAGGCCTAGTGGGACGCATGGATGGTTGGCATTCTTCTGCATGCATGCTGGAACGTGTGTGGATAGCAACCCGGTTGCTGGCTGCATGCATTCCTAACTTTCAAAATATTTGCTTGCACTCCAACGACTGTTATTCATGGTAGTTGAATGTTCTTTTCTCTCTCTCTTGCACGTCCAGGTTCCTTGCTTATATTTGGCGGGCATAATCCATCATCATCCCACGCTTGTTCGTGCACTCCATCATTCCTAAGAACATTGAAACAAGTACTCAAAAGCATAGGCCCATTCAACATAATCTGATTATTAAGCATAAGGTTAGCGTTCACATGAGAATGAATTTCCTTCTCCAATTGTTTTGCTCTACTCCTTGTAATCGGACCAGCTATATCAAATGTAGTTTCATTTGGAGATGAGTGAATGCTAGGAATGTCCTCATTAGCCTCCCCCTATTGAGAAGGAGTCGTCCTCGACTCAGGCTCACCAACAAATGGAAGTAAGTCTTTGACATTGAATGTTGTACTCACATTGGAATATTCAGGTGGCAGCTCAATTTTGTAAGCATTATCATTTATCTTGTGTAAAACCTTGAACGGACCATCACCCCTAGGAGATAACTTACTCTTGCGCTGTTCGGGAAATCGATCCTTGCGTAGATGCAACCACACGAGGTCTCCGGGCTGGAATATAACCTTCTTCTTACCTTTGTTCGCTTGCTTTACATATTGTGCTGATTTCTTCTTGATATTCCTTCTTGTCTCATCATGTAGCTTCTTGAGAAAATCCGATCTCTTTGCTACATCCAAGTTAACTTGTTCCTGTAATGGTAAAGGCAAAATATCCATGGGAGTATGCGGCTTAAAACCATAAACAATTTCAAATGGACAAAAAATTGTTGTGGAATGGACTGCCCGGTTATAAGCAAATTCAACATGTGGAAGGCAGTCTTCCCACAGCTTTAAATTCTTTTTCAGCACGGCACACAGCATGGTGGATAGGGTACGGTTGACAACTTTAGTTTGCCCATCCGTTTGTGGATGACAAGTGGTGGAAAATAACAACTTCGTGCCAAGTTTAGCCCATAAGGTCTTCCAAAAATAGCTTAGAAATTTTGTATCTTGGTCTGAAACAATAGTCTTTGGCACTCCATGTAGACGAACGATCTCCCTAAAAAACAAATCAGCAACGTGTGAAGCATCATCGCTCTTATGGCATGGAATAAAATGTGCCATTTTAGAGAAGCGATCAACAACAACAAAGATAGAATCCCTCCCCCTCTGAGACCTAGGTAACCCCAGAATAAAATCCATGGATATATCTTCCCAAGGTACAGTTGGGATTGGTAATGGAGTATAAAGACCATGGGGATTAAGGCGGGACTTAGCTTTCAAGCAGATTATGCAGCGCTAAACATGTCGTTGGACATCACGTCGCATATGTGGCCAAAAGAAATGATCAGAGAGCATGTCCAATGTCTTTTTGATGCCAAAATGACCAGCTAAGCCACTAGCATGTGCTTCCTACAAAAGAACTTAACGAATCAAACAGGCTGGAATACATAGTTTGTTAGTTCGAAATAAGAAACCATCATGCACATAATACTTGTCCCAGCCTTTTCCAGCAATGCAATGAGAGAAAGGTTCTTTAAAATTAAAGTCATTAGCATAAAGTGTTTTAATGGATTCCAAACCAAGCACTTTTGTATCTAATTGTGTAACCAAGCCACATCTCCGTGATAAAGCATCAACAACAATGTTATCTTTCCCACGCTTATTATTTTACAACATAGGGAAATATTTCAATGAACTCAATCCATTTAGCATGTTGACGGTTTAGCTTGCCTTGGCTTTTGAGATATTTTAAAGCTTCATGATCAGAGTGGATGACAAATTCTTTAGGTAACAAATAATGTTGCCAAACTGCCAAAACTCAAACTAAGGCATAAAGCTCTTTGTCATAGACAGAGTAATTCAGATGTGGACCATTTAACTTTTCAGAAAAGTAGGCAATAAGTTTACGTTCCTGAAGTAGCACACCTCCAATGCCAATACCACTTGCATCACATTCGATCTCAAAGGTCTTACCAAAGTCTGGTAGTTGTAGCAGTGGTGCTTCACAAAGCTTTCTTTTCAACTCTTCAAAGGCTTGGTCCTGTTCATCTCCCCACTTGAATGGAACAACCTTGTTTGTCAAATTGTTAAGGGGTGCAGCGATTGCGCTGAAATCTTTAACAAAGTGTCGGTAGAAACTTGCAAGACCATGGAAACTTCGAACTTGGCTCACATTTTTAGGAGTAGGTCAATCCTTTATCGCTTTAATCTTCTCTTCATCAACCTGGATGCCATCTGCAGTCACAACAAAACGAAGGAAAACAACATGATCTATGCAAAAGGTGCACTTAGAAAGATTTCCATACAATTTCTCTACTCTCAAAACAGCAAGGACTGCACGGATATGATCAAGATGCTCATCAAATGATTTACTATAGATCAAGATATCATCAAAATATACAACCACGAATTTGCCAATGAAAGCTCTTAAAACATGATTCATTAAACGCATAAAAGTTGAAGGAGCATTCATCAAACCAAAGGGCATCATAAGCCATTCATATAAGCCAAATTTGGTATTAAATGCTGTCTTCCATTCATCACCAATTTTAAAGCGAATTTGGTGATAGCCGCTGCATAAATCAATCTTGGTGAAAATAGTTGAGCCACTCAATTCATCTAACATGTCATCAAGCTGTGGAATAGGATGGCAATATCTAACAGTTATAGCATTGATAGCACGACAATCAACACACATGCGCCAAGAGCCATCTTTCTTCGGGACTAAAAGAACGGGAACAACACATGGTGATAAGGATTCACGAACATACCCTTTGTCCAAAAGCTCGTTTACCTGTCGCTAAATTTCCTTTATCTCTTCGGGATTGGTGCGGTAGGCTGGACGATTTGGAAGAGAAGCACCTGGTACCAAATCAATTTGATGCTCAATTCCGCAGAGTGGAGGAAGTCCAGCTGGCACCTCATCGAGAAAAACATCTTCGAAGTTCTATAAGAGATCAAGAACAACACTAGGCAACAATGAAGGTAAATCGGTAGTTGAAAGTAGGACCTCCTTGTGCAAGAGCACAAAGAATGGGGCTGTGGTGTTCTTCACTTCTCTCAAATCACTCCTGCTCACAAATAAGCACTCATTTTGGCGTAGCTATTTTGAAGTGGAAAGAGGCTTTATGTGGCTGGATGGGTTAGGAGTCTCTCCCTTACTAGTGTTGGGGGCCTCACTCAATTTTCTTTTCTTAGATTCTTCTCTTTTCATGCGAGCCACATCTGAAGCATAGATCTCTTCTGGAGATAATGGAACAAGAACCACCTTCTTGTCTTTGTGAATGAAAGTATATTTGTTAGACTGTCCAAAGTGCACCAAATCCACATCAAATTGCCATGGACGCCCAGCAGTAAATGGCATGCTTGCATGGGTACAATATCACAATCAACCTCTCCATGATAGTCACCAATGGAGAATGACAAGTGGACCATAGCTGAAACCTTCACTGTCCCAGAATTATTCAGCCATTGCATGTGATACGGATGTGGATGGTGGTGTGTTTGCAAACCAAGCTTCTCAACAAACAAAGCACTAACAATATTGTTGCAGCTCCCACCATCAATGATGAAGCAGCACACCTGTCCTTTCACTTTGCATCGTGATTGAAACAAATTGTGGCGCTGGCCTTGCTCAGCAGCAATAAATTGTGTTGAAAGAACCCGCCGAACCACCAAAGGAGCTGGTGTATTCCAAGTAGAAGGCACCAAATCAGGAAAATCAGCAAGCAACTTATCAAAATCAGCACAAGTAATCTCGGCTGGATGCTGAAGAACATCATCTTGGGATAAGTCATCTTGAGCAAAATCTGGAAGAGATTGAATGGCTAAACAATTCAGACCTAGCTCAAAAGTACCATCATCTGCTGAATACTCACAAGTGTTAAGAGAAAGGTCTGCTAGTGCTTGGGTAATAGGCTCATCCTCCTCTTCACTTTGAGAATCATAAGAACCATCTGCAAGTGCAATAATAGTGCGTCTATTGGGACATTCAACTTGCTTATGTCCATGACCACCACACTTAAAACACTCAATCTTGCTTGTCTTCCGTTGGGCTGCTGTAACAGAGGAGCTGGATTGATTGGAATTTACAGCTTTGCCTCTTGAATCAAAATGTTTGGCAGACGTTGAAATTGAACGAGAAGTTGTACGAGATGAAGGTGTGTGCACCCCTGACCCGTGCTGCTGTGAATGGCGCCATGGAGTAGAACTATGAGGAGCTGAAAATGAAGCACATTTCTTATAAGATTCAGCAAGCTGCCATTCTGCCCTTTTTGCAAAATGTAGCAATTCATCCATAGTGTTGTAATTAGTCATGTCCACCTTATTTGCAATTGGTTTATTAAGACCAACCAGAAATCAAGCCATCGTTGATTCCTCATCTTCAGTGATATCGGTATGAAGTAGACACATTTCCATTTCCTAAAAATATTTATCCACACTACGATGACCTTGGACAAGATGTTTCAGTCTCAAATGTAGCTCACGAGAATAATGGGCAGGAACAAATCTCCGCCTCATTTCTCGTTTCATGTCATCTCAAGTAATACGATCATGTCCAACACGACGGAAATCAGCACACACTTAATTCCACCAAGTGATTGCATAACCTGTGAACTCAATTGCAGCAAGCTTTGCTTTCTTGACAGGAGGATAAGTATAGAAATCAAAGATCTGATCAACCTTGGTCCCCCAATCAAAATAATCATTAGCACTTTCCTTTTCGTTAAATTTTGGAATAGACACTTTCACTTTGCTTAAACCATCATCATCACGATGACGACGGTGGTCACGATAACCATGATGGACACCATGCCGATGATCATCCATGTCGGACAACATATCATCATCACTATCATAATCTCCACCTCCAACTAGAACGTGCCGAGCACGACCAAAACCATGGCCAAACCCACCACGTCCATGTCCATGACCAGCGGTACGACATGGTGCCTTGTTATCCTCATTGTCATCATCCTCATTTGGTGGTGGTTCTCTATGAGGCATGTTCAATTGGAGAGTTTGTAGTTGTTGCATCAAATCACTCATTTGTGTACGTAGCTCCTGGAATTCCTCCACCGAAACAGTGGCACCATCTTCACGTCCTGCCATATTAGTAGAGGGAAAAAATAGGACAATATATATGTGGAATATATGTGGAATCACTCCCTCACCACTTGCTGAACAAGTTCTTTCTCTTCTTGGAAAGGGCAAGAACCGGGGCTGCAATCTATAGTGGAAGAGTGATTGTACCAGAGACTACGGTGCAATAGCTCATGGTGCTTTTTAGTGGAGCTTGGTGGGGATAAAATGTACAAGTAGTGCACTGAAATGTAGTGATGCAAAACCAAATAATAATCCAAAAGAGAAATAACACAAGTCTAAGTTGCTAAATAGAAAGAAAAAGATGCAAAAGAAAGGAACAATATGGAAGAAGTGGAAACAACTCGCACCAACCAAAGTGCTGCTCAAGCCCCTTTTGGCATGCTGATCACAAGTCTCTTTTGTTTCTTCTTCTTTTTATATACTCTCGCTTTTTTTTTATATCTTTTGAGACAAACGCAGCACAACTTTCAACTAAGCGGGCGCAGCAAAGACAACATAGAGGGGTGGCGCATCCCAAAGAACAAGAAAACTCGGGTGGAAAGGGTGGGAATTTGTGGCGGTTAAAAAGCAATCAAGGGTGGGATGGATGGTTTTTTTTTAATATATATATTCAGCTGATCAAGGATGAAAGTTAGAACGATGTGGAAAAAAAATTCAGCAACTAGACAACTCTCAAAGGATTGAAAACTCGATAATGCAAACTACAAATCAGGCACAAATGAGAGGCTGCAGGTTTTCTATTTGTCTATGTGTGGACTGTAGGTATATAAAAAACTATCCTACCAAAATAAGAATGATCCTAACGAGTAAACGGAAGCTCTGATACCAGATGATGGGCACACGTCTATGGATCACGTATGACGAGTAGTTGTGTCCCGATCTTCTCGAAGGATCCACGAACTTGATAACTTGTCGCTGCATGACCTGGTGAAGAGGCAATGCACCGCGAAGGCTGCCCACGTGATGAACTACCGAGACAATCACCCTTCCACGTACCAACGAAATAGCCCACGCAATCACGCCGTATAGATGTGAAGGCACAAACTGGGTGAACCGCAGTTCGGCGTTCTACAACTCCCTCAGGAATCGAAAGAACAAGTTTGCAAGCCTCTCAAGACTCACGTTGGAACAAGAACTCAAAGAGTTTGTATTTCTGAATTTGCAATCTCCATGTTACTGTTCACATCACCCATTACAGGGATATATAATACTAGTTGAGTTTCAGTTTGGAAGAAATAAATGAGAACATGTAGTGGAAAGTTGTAACACTACTTTTATTAATAGCCAGGCCTAGTGGGACGCATGGATGGTTGGCATTCTTCTGCATGCATGCTGGAACGTGTGTGGATAGCAACCTGGTTGCTGGCTGCATGCATTCCTAACTTCCGAAATATTTGCTTGCACTCCAACGACTGTTATTCATGGTAACTGAATGTTCTTTTCTCTCTCTCTTGCACGTCCAGGTTCCTTACTTATATTTGGCGGGCAGAATCCATCATCATCCCACGCTTGTTCGTGCACTCCATCATTCCTAAGAACATTGAAACAAGTACTCAAAAGCATAGGCCCATTCAACATAATCTGATTATTAAGCATAAGGTTAGCGTTCATCTGAGAATGAATTTCTTTCTCCAATTGTTTTGCTCTACTCCTTGTAATCGGACCAGCTATATCAAATGTAGTTTCATTTGGAGATGAGTGAATGCTAGGAATGTCCTCATTACTTACTATGACATCAGAGCTGTATAGGACGCAATGAGAGCACATTACATAGTTAATGAATGTGCACGTATCCTGGAGATAAGGTTAATACTTCATAGTATTGAGCATGTAAAAAGCTATCTTCCAACCTAATACTGACCGTTAATCTTTTTCAGTCATGGTTGAGCTTGAGGGACAAACTGACCCTCTTCAGGTAAAGTCATTTTTTTTTCTGTATAGCCTTTTCAGAGTGCACCGTTGCTTCCTAAAATGAAGATGGCTTTCTGAATGTCATGTATGATAATTAGACATGGTAACAAAAACACTCAGTAGCTTTTGAAAAACAAAAGAACTTTGTAAAGCCAAAGTGTTTCTCCAATACTTAAAAATATATACTTTACATCCAAACAGGGTTATATGTATTACTCTTTCTCAATAGTGTGGCTATTGATTTGACTTTTAATTTACACAAAAGAAAAAAAATCATAGATCAATTTGATGGTGTGATAGCCAAGTATACTTTGGATTTGCTGTGGACACTTTAATTAACTTAATTTCTTGTTAGGTTACTGATATTTGGTCAAATGGAGAATTTGGAGCTTCTAGCACATAACTTAATTTCTTGATAAATCACAGATAATTGGTTAAGGTTTCCGTCATCACATCGAACCATTGAAGCAGGTTGGAGGTTTTTGTTGCCTCATTTTGGCTATATGCATAGTGGAGCAGCTTATCTATATGAACTTTGGGCATTGTGAGGCTTCTCTTATCACTTTTCTAGTCTGATATAGCACTTGTAATTCAGTGTACAATATATATATTGTATATTTGACAAGAAAATCTATGTTTGTCTGACATTCGGCAATCTAAGCATGGCTGTTTCATGACCACCTGGATGATCATCTTTGCACAGTCATGGAGGAGTCACCAAAATTTAGGAGAAATCAGCCATCGTCAAGGCCTTCCCCGCCGATTGAGTCATCAAGTCCTACGCGAAGCAGGTCTGGACGTCTAGGCTCTAGCGCTTCCTTATTTATCTGGCTATAGTACATAGCAAAAGTAATATATATGGAAAAGTCAAACTCTTATAATTTGAAATGAAGGGATGATTTATTTTAGTTTTATGATTTAGTTTTTCTAAGCATGATTTATTTGAGTTTTATGATTTATTTTCTTGATGTCACCGTAGCATTAGCACGGGCAATATACTAGTATAAGAAAGCTCTCAAATGATAAGTATGATGGGAGTGGCATAAGAGAGCTCGTCATGAAGATGAGTAACATAGCAACTGAAGAAGATGGAAATGGTTCCCTGTCCATTTCATAGTGACATCACTGCCACCTCAGTTTTCTCATTTTGCCATAAATTATAATTATAATAATCAGAAAAAGAATTGGACTATTAATGAATTAACGGCGAGATGTGTTTAAGAAAAAGAAAGACTCAAGTCTGAAGGTGCTGACTATATCAGGAATAGTTATGCTCGTCGTAAGAGAGAGGGGTCGGCCCTCCACAGTGTGGAGTGATGCCTAAAAGTAACCGAGTTGCATAAAGCAGATTTTGGCATCACGCCTGCAAGGCCACAGCATGTGCGCGTAATCAAGCATCGCTAAGGGCCCCATATATTTAAAAATGGTAAAACCATCGCTCGTTCCTTGCTTCTCGTTGAGTGGCAATCGGACTCCAGCCTAAAAAAAACAACTTTTAGCGAAGATGCCACCAACGCATGTACTTGCGCCGCTCCCAGTTTTTCAAACGCGGGCATCGGTGGCTGCAGTGGTTGAAGGGGTGCCTAAATCTTCTCTTTCCCTTCGGAGAATCACTTTAGCTACGCACCGCAGAAGGCATGAGGCTATCTCCAACAAAAATATCTAAAATACAAGACACATTCGTCTTTTGAATAGCGCTACAGACAAAAGGTTCAATACCTATTTGGCATCTTCTCCAACAACAAGACCCAAAAGAGAATCCTTTCTACAAATGAGTTTTCAGAAGAGAGGATACTCATATTTGGATTGTGTCTCTCAGACAATCCAAAATAGATCTCCCATATAGCTACTCTATTGGAGTCTGATTTTGGGTCTCTTGCTACCCATTTTGGGTTTAGATCTCCTTATTATAGACAGTCTAAGGCCAAAGACAAGCAAACTAAGTTTACCATCAAAACTCTTAATTAAGAAGTAAGAACCAGCTGGTGGATCTAACTATCAAGTTGACCCAACCGTTTGCAAGTTTTGTCAAAATAATCAACATAATTAAAAGGTTGCCTTGGTTTTCTTAAGTGGTTCAATAAGAAAGGTAAAATTTATTATTATTATTGAATCCTGTATCCGAATCTTAAGCCATCAGATTATGATGAATTAGCCTTAGTGCAATTGATTGCAAATGATTACAGGATACAAATATGAAGAAGATCCAAAGAAGAGGCCTAGGAAGGAAAATTAGATGATGAAGCTATTTTTCACATCCATTAGAATAATTTATGGCCTGTTTGGCTCCCCACGCATGCTACCATGCCGCATGTCTGGCGATCAAAACGAGCGCCATACATTTGGCGAGACTTGGCGCAGAATCACACAGGAAAGGACGCCGCACTTTTGGCATGACCAGCATGCAGCAACAACCAACACATGCGGCGTGCCATAGTTTGGCGCTACGTGAAAACAGTTCGTAGCAACGTGGCTTTTTTTAGGGGCGGTTGGCATTGGAGCAGCCCCTACAGTGACGTGTTCGGGCTCCAGCACAGCAGCCGTCCTAACAAATGGCACAGTAAGAGCGACTGATAATACGAGCCGCCCCTACAAATACGTCGATTTGTAGGGGCAGCTGGTATGTAGAAGCGGCAATTACCAGCCGTCCCTACTGTGTCCATTTATAGGGGCGGCTGAATCAATAGCCGCCCCTACAAATGCTCGTTGTATATATAGCAGCCACCTTCTTCCACCTTGGGCCACTCTCTCCAACCCGAGCAAAAAATGTTGGGAGGCCTTGGGCTCCTCCCAAAAGTTGGTCTACTAAAGGGAGAGGTTTTGATCTCAAATATTTTGGTGAAGAGGTTGTACAAGGTAAGAAAATACTATTTCAAGTCTTTATTTAAAGTTTTAATGGTTGGTTAGTGATCGTATTTAGAGTTTTGCTTTTCTCTCTCTTCTATGGTGCTTGAGCTTTGTATGAAGCAAATTAGACTCTAGTTTTGAAGCTATTAGTGTAAATTAGTTAGATAAATGAGATTACACAATTTATTAGTCGATCTTGCTTGATTTTAGTTGAGATTACACCCTAGTTTCATGTATGTTTCATGTACATGTAGATTTAGATCTAGATCTAGGTTTTTTTTAATTTTAATTTTGTAAATTTATGTTTCATGAAATAGAAATAGGGTTTGCATGAAAGGTAGTAGGTAAAATATTAATTGTTGTCTTTGAAATTATTTATTTTAATTAATAAATATATATTTTTAATTATTTATTGATAAATAGGTTATTAATTAATTACCCTCTACCATGGTGTGTGTGTTTGATATGCTTCATGTAATTTTATTTTATATTTATATTTATATATATCTGAAGTATATAGAATTATTGTCAAGTAATTAATTATTAATTTGATTCATTTACATATATATCTGAATTAGAAGTCCTTTAATGTATTTTCTTTGATTGTTGTGTTTTAAGCGATGGAGTACAGGAAGTCTTGGATGTATGGTTCATTAAGGTTCAAGGTAGGTTTTCGTGAAGAGGTGGATAAATTTATTGAAGCCGCAGAGAAGCATGCAACGACATTGACAGAGAATAAGGATACAATTATTTGTCCCTGCAAAGATTACAAGAACCTTATGGCATGGACAGATGTGAGTATCATCAGAGAACATTTGATTGTGCGAGGATTTGTTGAGGACTACACAGTGTGGATTCATCATGGTGAAACAACGGTTGTTGATAATGACGACGATGATGAAGAAGACGACGCCGAAACCCTAGAATACATGTCCCAAAACTCGGAAGAGCTTGATGTACAAATGGATCCTGAGTTTGGCAATGAACAAGGTGGTGATGCTAATGGTTGGGATGATAACGACGAAGGTGGTGCCAATAATGATGGGGGAGCACGTGTTGGTGATGAAGATGATTTGGGTCCTTGGACCAGAGATTTTACTAAAGAACCCAAAAGGTCTAGAAAATTTGGAAAGGGTGACAAAAGCATCGAAGGAGACTGTATATAGTGTTGAAAAGGGCTGTCCGACACATTGGACATTGCTACATTTTGTGCTTGAGCTACTCATCCTGAAGGCTAAGTATGGCTGGTCAGACTGTAGTTTTAATGATCTATTGCGTCTCCTGTCATGGGTGCTGCCATAACCAAACTCAGTTTCTGTCAACACATACCAAGCGAAGAAGGTCATAAGTCCATTGACAATGGGGGATGAAAAAAATCCATGGATGCCCCAACCACTGTATTCTTTTTCATGGAGAAACGTTCAAGTCACTGGATAAATGTCCCCAGTGTGGGGCCAGTCGATACAAGAACAATGACCTTTACGGTGGGGACGAAGCCTCCATGGGGAAAAAGAGGAATAAGAAGGGTACAAAAAAGGTGGTACAAGAATCTCAGCCCCTAGAGGATACTCCATTAGGCAATGATGCAAAGCAGAGAAGAATTCCTACCTTGGTAATGTGGTACCTGCTAGTGACCGACCACTTGAGACGTATCTTCCTAAACCCTAAAGAAGCCGCACTCATGACATGGTGGGATGATGAGCGCAAGGTGGATGATGATAAGATTGCACACCTGACTGATTATAGTCAGTGGCAAAGGATCGATGAGAAGCACAAAGAATTCATCGACGACCCAAAGAATGTACGGTTTAGCTTGAGCACCGATGGAATGAATCCCTTCAATGAGAGGATGAGTGACCATAGCACTTGGCCAGTGATCTTGACCATGTACAACATCCTAACATGGTTGTATCAGAAGAGAAAATACCTTCTTCTCACTATTCTTATTTCTGGCCCTAAACAACCAGACATTGATATAGACGTGTTCCTCGAGCCTTTGATGCTAGAAATGGAGAGGCTATGGAGGCATGGGGAGCCGATGTATGATGCGTTCTAAAAGGAGGACTTCATATGTAGAGCAATAATATTTGTTACTACCAATGATTACCCTGCGTTGTTTACTTTGTCTAGACAGATCAAAGGGAAGATGGGATGCTTAGTTTGATTGGATGGTACTACATGGGTGTTCCTGGATGCATCGAAGAAGATAGTTTACCTAAAGAACCGGCGCTTCTTAAAGACAAGTTCCAAGTAGCGTAGCAAATTATTCTTTAGATTTTATGACAACACCCCAAAGATTGAACCCCTCTAGAGAGACGTCATAACGGAGAACACGTGTACAGAATGGTGAAAAATATACGCGTCATTTATGGAAAGAAGAATCCAGATGGGACGAACAGAGATAGAAGCACACCTCCTGTCGAAGGCGTACCTTTTAAGAAACAATCAATCTTCTTTTAGTATCTGCCTTATTGGGCAGACTTGGAGATCTCCCATTCCATTGATGCTATGCACATGCAAAAGAATGTCTTTGAGAGTCTCATTGTTACCTTGATAGACACATGCAAGTCAAAGGATGGTACAAAATCATGAAAAGACATGGTGCAGCTAAACATGATGCCACAGCTTCACCTAGTACCTAAGGCTAATGGAAAATCCACTCTGCTCACGGCGTGCTTCAACCTAACACCAGAAGAGAAGAGAGCTATATGCACTTTCCTGAGGGGGTCAAAGTCCTGATGGGGTTTTCGGTGAATGTGAAGAAGCTAGTGTCGATGAAGGACTTGTCAATAACACACTGCAAGGCTCACGATTGTCATGTGATGCTGACAGTGTTTCTACCTATTGTAATCAGGGCTATAAAGCCAAAGTTCTTGAAAATGGCCATCACCTACATGTGCTACTTCTTTTCGAAGATCTCATAGAAGATGATTGGTAAGAAAGAGTTGAGTGACCTACATGAATTTGTGGTGGAGACACAAAACCAACTAGAAATGTGTTTACCTCCTACTTTTTTTTATATAATGCCACATCTCATGATTCACATGGTTCATCAGATACAGACACTGGGCCTTGCTACTTGCATGAAATGTGATCCTACGAGCGGTTCATGTCGGTTCTAAGCCGATACATGCATAATCGAGCATACCCAGAGGGCTCCATGATAGAGGGTTACAGTACTAAAGAAGTCATCGAGTGCTGTCAAGAGTACCTAAAAGTACAGAAAGGGATTGGTAAACTCGATTCTCGTCACAAGGGTAGGCTAGCTAGGAAGGGCACCAGTGGTAGAAAAGTGTTCATTGACCATGATTACAAAAAAAGTGAGTCGGCGCATTACAGTATCTTACAAAGTGCACAACTGATGCAACCGTACATTGATGAATACTTGGCTATCATTATGGTGGAGAGAAATGGTCGTTCAGATGATTGGGTCATGAAACAACACAAGCAATGACTTACTATATGGTTGAAGGACCAAAACATACCACCTGGAGAAATCATAGACTCTATTACCATCAGTAGGTTGGCGGAGGGACCATCGAGACAAGTGACATCCTGGAAAGCTTATGACATCAATGGGTACACGTACTATACCCACGCAAAGGATAGTAAATATGTGAACCAAAACAGCGGCATTCGAATAGAAGCTCTCGATGGAGTGGGGCGAAAGATCCAATACTTTGGCATCATTGAAGAGATATGGGGACTTAACTGTGGAAGGGATATAACGGTGGCCCTATTTCGATGCCGCTAGATCAAACAACGCCAACTGAATGAGATCGGATTGAGAGTCCTGGACCTCGAGAATCTAGGCTACCAAGATGATCCTTAGGTGCTCGCTTCACGTGTCGCACAAGTTTTCTATATGCCTGACCCATAAAGTAACCTCCCCCCAAAGAAGAAGACAAAGCATGTGGTTGTCTCTGAGAAACAACACATTATCGGAGTTGATGGCATGGACGATCTTGAAACTTACAATAACTACAATGAGATGCCGCTATTCATAGACTTTCCTAAGAAGATCAGTGTTGTGGAAAAGAACCTGCCCAAAGACATATTGCCATGGGAACGAAAAGGTGTCAAGGGAAAAGTCGTTACAGCGAGCTAGCTAGTTGTTAAACATGGAGTGTTTGTGTAAGTGTGTGTGTTTGTAAGACTTCATTTATGCATGTGTGTGAGACTATATATTTATGTATGTGTGTGAGACTATATATTTATGTATGTGTGTTAGACTACATTTATGCATGTGTGTGAGACTACCCTTTGCAACATCTAGATGAACCTATTGCAACATCCACTCTATTACTACTACAACAGTTGTAACACGAAGACACTTGAAACAGGCACTTATTACTACTGCAACATGTTCGGACTACTATTGAAATACTTAAAACAAGCACTTAACACTTTATGAAATAAAGAAATGGTCAAAATAAAAGTTAGAGATCTTGATTAGTTATACAACTTTTATATTCATCACTTTTACAGCTGAAATCATTTAGTGGTTGAAAATTAGGTTTGGAGTTCTCATTTTCTGAAATTCAAAATTTAAATTGTCTAAAATTAGTGACAAAGATAGGTGACAATCAACCAAAATGATAGAGCATGATTTTAGAAAATTTTAGGAAAAAACCATCATATTTGGAGTTAGTATGAGGGAGAAAAACTAGTTACAAATTTTAGCCACAGATTAAAAAGAGAAATCATACTTGTCATCATTGATCATCATGAACAGTTGTGATTTTTCTTTTTAATCTCTGAGTAAAATTTGTAACTAGTCTTTCTCCCTCATACTAACTTTAAATGTGATGATTTTTCCCTAAAATTTTCTAAAATCATGCCCTATAAAGTTACTATATTGATTTGGTCATTCTTTTCGTTTGGCAAAGTTTGAGCAATTCAAATTTTCAAATTTTAAAAAAAATGACAAGTTCTAACGAGATTTTGAAATACCAAATGATTTCAGCAGAAAAAATGATGAATACCAAAGATGTATAACTTATCAAGATCTACAACTTTTGTTTTGGTTATTTTTTCATCTGACAAAGTGATAATAAACACTGTTCACAAATCAATATGCCTCTCATATAGTTCATGAAACTATGAGTGATATATGAATTTATGAACAATGTTTACTAATACTTTGTCAAATATAGAAGTGACCAAAATAAAAGTTGTAGATAGTGATGAGTTCAACAACTTTTATGTTCATGACTTTTGTAGTTGAAATCATTTAAGGTTTCAAAATCTTATTTGAAGTTGCCATTTATTGAAATTCAAAATTTGAATTGTACAAATTTTATCAAATAAAAAGATGACAAAAATAAAAGTTGTAGATAGTGATGTGTTCAATAACTTTTATGTTTGTGACTTTCTTATTTGAAATCATTTAAGGTTTAAAAATCTTATTTGAAGTTGACATTTATTGAAATTCAAAATTAGAACCGTTCAAATTTGGTCAAATGAAAAGTTGACCAAAATATAAGTTGTACATCTTGATGAGTTTTACAACTTTGATTTTTACAAAATTTTCATTTAAGGTCATTTAGTAGAGATGAAATTGTTTTAGTTGTTTTAAATTTCAAAATTTCAAATATTCTTTTTGTAAAGAACAAAATATAGAATTATATATTTTCCTAATATCAAAAAAATGTATATATAGATACATTTATATATATAGAATAATCAGAAAACAAATATATACAGTTATATATAAAGAAAAAAATGAAAATATATAACAAATAATAAAAATAAATTGAAAATATTTGTAGGGGCGGCTGGTGAGTGAGCCGCCCCTAGAAATGCATTTGTAGGGGCAGCTCACTCACTTGCCGCCCCTACAAAATAGTCCCAGGTATAAATATAGAGCATGCTTGAAGGCCAAAATTTGGCTAAGCCTAGGCGCTCTTCTTCCTTGTAGATGCCGCCAGGCTGCCGAATATTCCCCCCGTCGCCACCATCGTCTCCGTGTCCTAGCGCCGCTTTCTCTCACCTCCTATCGTCCTCCTATGACCACCTCCATCGCCTGCCATGCTTCCTCCCCCAAACACCGCCTTTCCCTAGGCCGGCCGCCACGGCGGCTAGGGTTTGCGCGAGAGCTCACACAGCCGCGTTGCTACCACCGCCCTGTCTATTTTGGACCTCGACCTCCGTCCTCGCTAGCCCTTGCGCGCCCGACCATGCGCTCTAGTAGTTGTCCCCACCACCGGTAGCGCCTCCTCTCCAACCTCACCGGCCCTTGCGTGTCCGGCCATGTGCTCTGGTAGCCATCCCAGCCACCGGCGGCGCCTCCTCTCCAACCTCTCCTCTGGCTACCATCCCCCAGCCAGCCCCCACTCATTGTCGTCGTCTTGTATAGGTAAGCCCAACCCCTTCTCCTCCATTTGCCAACACCTTCTCCATTCCCCAACCCCTTCTCCTCCATTCCCCGGCCCTGCATTTCTCAAAAGTGTGTTGTACAAAGATAAAAGATAGAATATTTTGAATTCTTGTTGTGCTTGTTGATGCTAATTGTGTGGTATGCTTCTAGATGACTTGCTGCTACTTATGCATCTGTGCCTACATGTGCTATTTATCTACATGTGGATAAAACACTTAATACAAAGAAAGCTATGTTTAATATTCAGGAATGCGCCATGAATAATATTTGCTTGGACTGGTTTTTATTGATTTATTGCTATTGTGGCTGGAAAAGGTACCCTAAATAACTTTATAATGTCGTGGTGTAACTGAAGCATGTATTGTGAATGTGAAATAGGAAAGTACAGTGCCATGTTACCTCACTAAACTATTGCTATCGCATTGGGGTAGCTTAGCTACTGCTTTCCTTGAGATCTCACATCCAAAGACTACATGGTCCATAGAGATACAACAACTGTTAGTGTTACAGTACTGATCATGATAAACTGAGCCAAAGCCAATACTGATCATGATAACTTTTTTTTCTCTTTCCGTCTTTGCAACTATTCTCCATTTCAAAGTTTTCCAATCAAGAAAATTTGCTTACATGCTGATGTCAGAACTTGGCATTAGGGGCATGTTGAGCAGCCAGCTGCTGCAGCAACAGCCCTTCCCCAACTCCTGATGGATGGATAGATGGATGGATAGACCATGCATAGAAACGGCGACGGCGACGCAAGTGGTGATCTCCTTCCCTTGCTGTTGCATGTGCTGTGCTCTGGATGTTCCCGTTCATCCATGCCTTTTCTTCTCCAGTTCACCCCAGCGTGCTCTGTCTCCTCTCTCTGTGTGTGTGTGTGCTCACTGTTCGTTTGCCTGTCTGTCTCTGCTCGGGTCTTCGTTGGACCTTTCACCAGGTCTTAACCGGGCAATCTGCCGGCGACAGCATCCAGGTCTCTCTCTCTACCCTCCCTCCCTAACTTAAGCTATTTGGCTATTTGTATTCGGATCTGATCTAATTACAAGTCTATACATGTATTATTATGCCTACTAAGAGCATCTCTAAGAGTTTCCAAAACCCACTCCCAATCTTGATTTGTGGCAAGATTGAAAAAAACTGCTCTCCAGCAACTCCCTATCTCAACTCCCAGTCTTTACGCACTTGGGTAAATCGATCCAATCGCACGGAAATATATGCGTGCGTATCAATCGACCAATCATGGTGGCATTTAGAGAGGCAGTGTGAATGGGATCATGATATTTGATGATGAGATATAAAGAGGTGGTTTTCTGGCTTGGGTGTAAGCACCCAATGGCCATTCCAAGTGACCATGTTAGACATGGAACTGGGCCTGAACCTATGAATCGAGTGCTGATGAAGGGCTATGATGCCTGCCTTTTCTTATTGCATGCCATTGAGCAATCAAAGCTGCTGCGAGTATCTAATTAGAGCTGACCCTCTCCCCTCTTGAAGCACATTTAATCATCCCTTTTTGTTTGTGGTTCTGCCTAGGAAGGTCATTTGGATATGTGTGACAACCAGCGCAGTGCCACTTACATTAGGATGGTAAATTGTGCAGCAAGAGAAGGTAGGGCTTGGTTTCTATGATTAAGCAAAGGTGATGCCGAGCCCTCTTTTTTTCTCTTTCCGTCTTTGCAACTATTCTCCGCTTCAAAGTTTTCCAATCAAGAAAATTTGCTCACATGCTGATGTCAGAATTTGGCATTAGGAGCATGCTGATGTTGAAATTGAAGTTATCTTACCATGTGGCAGCAGCCAGCAGCAGCATCAAAAAAGAATAATGATTTCCTTGTTCTAAGATTTAATCCGGTTGTCTATTAGAGTGTTGTGTGGTGCCCTGCTATGAGCCCCTTTGGGATGCCGTTTTTCCCCTTAATCCTTTGTTTTTTCATGTGAATTTAACTGATTCATTTGTGGTTCCCTTTGGAACATAGGAATTTGATAGGGGAATACAGGAATATTGCAGAAATTAGTTCTTTTTCATAGGAGAAATGTAGGATTTAGCAAAAAAGCCCTGCATTCCAAAACGGGCCTAAAAATACTGTTCAATTCCTGTGAAATTCCTACATTCCAAAGAGGCCCTAATGCAAGCAAGCTAGAATTACTGGTCCCTGTTGGACCTGTGCTTCCTGGTGCCATCCTTCCTGCTCCATCATGTTGGCTTTTATGAAGCTGAGCAGATGGGGATGCTTGGGAACCATGGAGTGGGTTTGTTGTGGCTTCTGGTTGGAGTTTGATTAGGCAATCTGGGATCTAGCCTGCCATTGATGGTTTTAAAATTTGTGTTGGGCTACAAAATATGCACTAGGACTGTCATTGTCTCGAGTAGCACACTTTGAGACATCCAAAATATTGTGGGATTAGTTAAAAAAAGTTTGTCCCCCTAGTTTTAGCTTTGGTGAACCGGCTATTTTTGTTTATTTTTGTCTCGACACACAGATGAACTCTTGGGTAGAACAAAGTTTTTCTTTGATATATTGCTGTTTGTTTTCTGGAAAGCACCAAGGGCACTCGTGTTAGTATTGTAGTTTTTTATACCCTTTTAGCATGTCTGGTACTAAATTTTCAATGAAGGAATTTGGGAGTCGTTGTGATGCAAAAAATATGTAAATTGAGTAGCTTACACCCAAATTAGAATAAATATGTGCTACAATTGATGTGTTCGGCAGAAAATTTTGTGGTGCAAAAAATATACAACAACAACAACAAAGCCTTTAAGTCCCAAACAAGTTGGTGCAAAAAATATAAACTGAAAATTTTGTACTTGCATGGTTTCATCTCTCTTTGGCACTTTATCGCTTGGAAATTCAAAGCAAAACAATATTTTTTAAACAATAGGATATTTTTAGAGCTTAATATCTTTTATATTTGTCTTCTGGATGACATGTACTAATTGTAGGGAACATCTAATGGAATGATGTTACAACATCAATGTAACATTCTTATTTTATATTGTTAATAGTATCGGAAACCAATTTTCATTGTTTTTTCTTCTTGTAAATTAAAGGGAAAGCAAATTAAAGGCTCATCAATGGATCGTTATATATTTGTGCTTTCAGTGTTCAATGTCATAAGCATGTATTATGAGGGAACTGCAACTGCAACTGTAAATTTGAAATGTCATTTTCTGTGCATTCTACTACCTGCTTCTGTTTATACTACTACACTGCTGCTTTTTGGCCTACTTGTACTAGTCTGTTATATGGTCAGTAATATATATGGTCACTAGTTCATCGATTTTCTGCTAATAATGAGACCAAAGCTGCTGTTTTTGGCAGGCAGCAGCTGATTTGTTTGGCCTAGTCCTACTACTTCTACTACTCTTCTCCTCTCCTCTCCTACTACTTCTATGTTTGCCACTTACATTAGGATGGTAAATTGTGCAGCAAGAGAAGGTAGGGCTTGGTTTTTATGATTGAGCAAAGGTGATGCTGAGCCCTCTTTTTTTCTCTTTCCATCTTTGCAACTATTTTCTGTTTCAAAGTTTTCCAATCAAGAAAATTTGCTTACATGCTGATGTCAGAACTTGGCATTAGGGGCATGTTGAGCAGCCAGCTGCAGCAGCAGCCCTTCCCCAACTCCTGATGGATGGATAGATGGATGGATAGACCATGCATAGAAATGGAGGTGGCAGCGCAAGTGGTGATCTCCTTCCCTTGCTACTGCCTGTGCTGTGCTCTGGATGTTCCCGTTCATCCATGCCTTTTCTTCTCCAGTTCACCCCAGCGTGCTCTCTCTCCTCTCTCTCTCTCTCTCTGTGCTCACTGTTCGTTTGTCTGTCTGTCTCTGCTTGGGTCTTCATTGGACCTTTCGCCAGGTCTTAACCGGGCAATCTGCCGGCGATGAGCATCCAGGTCTCTCTCTCTCAACAAACGCAGCCGATACATGAACAACGAGTGCCTCCTAAAGAAGGTGATGCACAAGAAGATGAGGACGTGCCTGAATAGAAACTTCGAAAGAAGCATCCAATCACCATAAGGCCAATTTATGTTTCGATGAAAGACGTCTCATCGGTGCACAAGTGGTATGCTCATGACTAGTTCAACCCTGAGAACCAAGTTAAAAAAAGTCCTAGTACCGGCTTCTGAGGAGGCTGTCATTAGCAAAGTCCACCAAACAGCAAAAAAGTATCCAAATATTGATGCCATCAAATGGTCAATGGATTGCCTGAAAATATATGAAAGAGGCAAGCCCTTCCTACCAAACCGGGACATCTAGAATTTTTTTTAATTTTAACACTTTTTGAAAACTAATTTTAAATCTAACACGATCGTTTTTTTAAAACTAACACTTTTGGCCGCGCCTATTGCCCTGGCGTGGCCAAATGCCTATGTCGCGCCATGCATGGTGGCGCGACAGAGGGCTGACATGACGGCGACTGAAATCGCTGACCGCTGATGGGGTAGGGCCTACCGCGCCGCCGATCTTGGCGCGGTACTGCCGCGCCCTGATCCGTGGAGCGGCAGAACCGATTAAATATCACGAGCGAGCCCCCCGCCGCACGCACCCCTGCCCGCCTAGCCGCCGCCAGCCGCACGCGCCCTGCCGCCACGCAGCGCCCACACACGGCCATGCCCGCCCGTCGCCAGCGCCCGCACGTGGCCACGCCCGCCACGCCACAAACGCCGGCGCGTCAAGGCCGCCCGCTCCTAAGGTACCTCCCTCTCGATTTCATGTTATTTTGATTATTATTGTTTTATGATAATTAGTGATTTAGGATAATTAGTAATATAGGATAGTTAGGGTTTTATGATTGTTATTGATTTATGATAGTTAGTGATTTAGAATAGTTAGTGATTTAGGATAGTTAGGTTAGTGAATTTATTTGTGATTTACGTAGGTAGTTTTTAGGTTTGAGGTTAGGATTTTGGGTTTAGGGATTGATTAGGTATTTATTATTTAGTTTATAGTTAGTTATTTAGTTAGGGATTTTGGGTATAGATACTAGTTTATAAATGTCGGTACTTACTAGTGCGTGATACGTCGATTTTGATGACTTCATGAAGTTTCGTCAAATGCTTATATTCCTAGTGAAGTTGTTTATGTTACTAGTGCGTGATATGTCTGTTAATTTTACTTTAAATATATACATGTGCTTTCATATTGCATAAGTAGTTTAAATTTTGCAATGCTACATAATGTTAATTTGAATTTTGTTAATTTGAATACTCTAACGCTTTGTTTATCAATTTGTAACAGGATGGCCCCTCCCACGCAACATCCGTTGTACCCCATTCTTGAGGTGGAGTATGACGACCAGCACCGAGCACACATCTTGAGTGACAACGACGCAGAGGTGGCCTTGCCTACTTTGAGGCCCCACACGCACACCAGGGCGCACCAGTGGGACGAGCGTTATGCGCCGTACATACAGCGTGCTAGCTTCCTCAAGCTTATCCGTGTTGTCAACCATGGTCTTTCACCCCTTGACTACTTACTGCAGCTGTAGACAGGTGCGAGTGCATTCTTTGTATGTAAACTTTCTTGTAACAAATTTGAGGCAACTAACAGTCGTTCTATTCTTATAACAGGTGGAGGCCTGAGACCCACACGTTCCACCTACCTTGTGGCGAGATGACCTTGACCATGCAGGATGTGAAGGCTATTTTTGGCCTTTGGTTGGAGGGACTTCCAGTGATAGGGATAGTTGACAACGATCATAGAGGGAGCTGGTGGCTTAGTTTACTAGCTTTCTTCCACCGGATGACGAGGCTTCCAAGAAAAATAAGTGAGAAATTGAAGCCTATTTATACTTGCATTGCTTTCCTGCAGCCATCGGGTCTCATGTTCTTTGGTAAATTTCAGAAAAACTTCCGATGTTTCGTCGTCTGGATCACGGAGCGCTTTGATTACTTGGACCCACAGGCTGAGGAGGCTCAAATCGACAGGTTCGCTCGAGTGTGGCTCTGGCACTTTCTTGGTGCTTTCCACTTCCTAGACGCATCGAGCAGCACCATCAGCTGGATCTTCCTTGACATACTACGATAGCCGTAGGAGAACATAATGGCGTATAGCTGGGGCAGCGCAGTCCTGGCATGGACGTATCGACAGCTATGCATTGCTTGCCGTCGCACCTTAGGGTATGCAAACCTTGGAGGTTGCTCGTACCTACTCTAGGTTTGGTGTTGGGAACGATGGCCCATTGGGAGGCCACTTAGTACTGGTTTACCGATAAGTACTTCGGTTCATTATATTCTTTGATATGGATACATATGATGAGTTTATTAATGGCTAATTCATTATCGTGTTCAATGCAGCAATGGAACGGACAAGATACACTCCCTATAGCTCTTTTTATCTGGATGGAATCAGAGTTAGTTAGAGGGAATGTGAGGTGCAAGTATAGGGAGTACACGGACGGTCTCGACATCCTGACACAGCACCAGGTTATGCTGTCTTTACTATCATACTTGTGTCTTGTTCGATCTACACTATATCACAACCTAACTCAATTACGAAATTTTAGGTGCATTGGTGTCCTTGGGATGCTCCGGAGCTCTAGTACTATCTCAGTCCTGTCACTAGGGATAAGTCAGACGAGTATCGCTGCGATGTCCATCTTATTTTCTTCCATGTGGTTGAGATTCACTTGCCCATCAGGGTCTGCAGACAGTTTGGAAGAATGACAGGCTACCCACCACCGCTTTACTCCACCAACCAAGGATTACACTGGTGTGTTATCGATTAATAACAAAGCTACAATTCAGATGTGTGTGGTACAACTAACATCGTTTTGTTGCAGGTATGACTGTAGGAAGAGGTACAAGACCAAGGATTGATGTGTGACACACAATGCGCACATCCATTTGTGGCAGAACAGGGTACGACAGCCAGTCCATACGGGTCCTCCACACGACCAGCACACCTTCGACGAGTACCTGTGGTGGCTTCATAGGTCTACGAGGACACATATCAAGCCCCCGTACACTGAGGAGGTGATTGACGAGGACTCGAAGGAAGATGTCATCGAAGATGTGTACGACGTTACCACTAGGGAGGACACACATACAGAGAGCCCCGCTTCAAAGATACGTGGTAAGATACTTGAATTGTACAATTTGTTATCCTTTTGGTATTAAGTATGTGTACTAAAACTGTCCAACCGCGTTTCTGTACCCAGGCAGGCGACACAATTGCCATGGATGTCCAATGAAGCAGCGTTTTGGCTTCACGAGTCTAGAGGGCAGGGGCCAGGCGTTCTCATGGCTTTTGTGGAGGTAAACATAAACTTGTCTATTCCAAAAATGTTTTAGTGTATATGTGTTTGGCAAATGCACTAACTTTAATGTCTATTTATGCAGAAGGTGAAGAAGAGCTGCAGGAAGCTAGCTCAGAAGCTGAGCTGTATGGACACTCCTTATGAGGAACCGCCACTCCCGGCGCAGTCGGGTGGCACGTCTTCAGCTTCTTTGAGGACACTAGCCGGCTCTTCTCAGCCAATGATAGGTGCCAGTTCCGCGGTGCGTACACCACCACATCATAGTGCTAGGAAGGACCCTGCAACCGAGGACAACGATGACAACGGATGACCCCTTGGGCTTCCACAGACAGCACGACCAGTGGGACGATTGGCCACAGGACGAGATCGGCTTGTCTTAGCTAGGTGGTGCCCCGCTTGGTACCCAAGGAGCCTCACAGGTACTAACAAAGGTAGTTTCTTTAAATACGTATGCTCCATGAACTAACAATCATAATGAATTATAAGTAATCGTGTGTATTATATACTTGTAGGGTAGGAGCCATACGCACCTTCGACGCGACCATACCGACGTTGGTTACACTCCCAATGTATTGCCAACAAATCCGAAGAGACAGAGGTGTCTGAGAGATCCTTACACTCCTAGGTCTTTGTTTGTTAGGTCAAATGAATATTGGCGTCCAAAACTTGCAGGGTTATTTGGTTATGTTATGTCAAACCAATGAAAATGTTATGTGGTCAACTTGTGCATGGACTTCATTTATTTGTTTCATATTTGTTTCTATGCGTCGCAGCAGCACTGTCGACGAGATTAAGTAGCAACTAGTTCGGGAACCGGTAGTCCCGTCGTATCTCGACGTCGGTGGCCAGCGTCTTGCACGAGGGGTCGAGGAAGCCGAGGTCCATGGTCGCGTCGCCGCCGATCCTACAATATGGGGCCAAAAAGCCCAAGAAATAAGTTCCCTTAAAAAATATTCATTTCAATCTGATCCAATTTTTCATCAAGCACAACTTAGAATAACTCCCACTATCGGCGCGACGCGTTCCGATTAAACCATCCAGGTACCGTCGGGATGGCGCGGCGATCAGGCGGGGCTGGCCGCGGGGTTTTATTCGGCTCTGCCGTGCCACTGATCAAGGTGTGGCGCTGCCGCGCCAAGCTCGGTGGCGCGGTAGGCCTGGCCCCATCAACGGTCAGCGATTCCGGTCGCCGCCACGTCAACCCTCTACCGTGCCACCATGCATTGCGCAGCACAGGCATTTGGCTACGCCAGGGAAATAGGCGCGGGCAAAAGTGTTAGTTTTTTTAAAAAAACCGACCGTGTTAGATTTAAAATCAGCTTTCAAAAAGTGTTAAAATTAAAAAAAATTCGATATCCAGCGCCTACCACTTGGAATGAGAAGGTTCCATGATTGGTACTTGCATGTTTTGCTAACGAGCATAGACCTCGTACAAGCATGCTTCCCCACCGGCACATTTGGAAGCCCAGCCAGGAAAATTATCTTTGACTTCAATGACATGCAGACATGCTTTTACCTCGGAGCAATGGAAATGAATCTAATTCGCACGTGGTGCCTGTAAGTCCTTACCCTCCTGATATGATATGATGTAATCTTTGGATTTTGTTGTAACTAACCCATGCCGTGATTTGTAGAATGCAAGTGCACATTGTAAAACAAATGCCAAGTGTAAAAGCCGGGTATATAGACCCTCAAGCTATAGCATAAATAAATTTTAATTACCCTAGATAGTGGAAACTGGATGCCAAAGAGCTAGATGCAGGAAAGACCCTTCGGAAGAAATAGGACATCCGTGCGAAGAAACTAAGACAAGAGTCCCTTAAGGTTTCGGCATACATTGCCCTGGCTTTTAAAAATCTCCAACAACACTCTACTATATGGCTACCATATAACTTTGAGTAAGTTCAACTCTATACTTAAAACTTTGTTCAATATATTTTATTCGATACAAAAGAGCTTATCTAGTTTTATGATTAAATTTAAGCAGCAACCACTGGATTTGTATATGCATCGATGTCTGGAGGAGCATGGCATGGGTCTTTGATTCAATAGATAGGAACCCGATGACATACAAAGACTTCATATCGATTCTCAAGACGTATACATATCGACAATCCTCATTAGCTTATATATTTGTATACATACTTGTAACATTCACTTTTGGATACTAACAAGTTGCATTTGCTAAAATAATTCGAATAGGGCATTCAGGTTCTATGTCAATAAACATCACGGAAGGCATGATCCAATAAGGAAGGAAAGGCTAGCTATAAAAACACTATGTGCAATAAGTGTAACTTACTTTAGTACTCCATTACATGGCTATCAAAAGCATTACTTCACATTTCCATATGCAAAACACACAGTGCCCTAAGCAGAAGCCTGGGAGTGTACATTGTGAATACTATGTATGTTCTATGATGAGTAAAACTGGTGCCTACAGGAGACACCCCTTAAGGGTAAGTTTGAACCTCTTCACCTATAGTATAAAAACTTCACACATGATATGAAATAATAAACTAAAACTTGTTCTTTTGTAGTGAAAAGAAGAGAGAAATGAAAAGAGACCCATACAAGGATGATCAACTCTTAGAGCTCGTCGGCGACCTTTGCAACTTTATATTAGACCAGATTGTACACGTCAAAGGCACCTATCATGACTGAGATTTTGACTAAGGTAGAAATCCTCAGTACCAACACCTTCGTGAGATTGAAAGGCTAGCTCTAGGCCGTTGATAACAATGTTTATGGAATTTGACATTGGTCTTACATTGTGGGACGGTTTGGACTTGTGGAACGAATTAGACTTGTGAATTATGTCTATTTAATAATGGATCGTATATATTCTTGTGAATTGGACTTGTAATGGTAGTTTATATAATGCTCTTGTGCTTGTGGTTAGATTTGAATTATATATGTTCTGGTCGAATTTGAATTGTAAATTTAAATTTTTTTGGCGGAAAATATACTGTAGTGGCGGTTGTAGACTAAACCGCCCCTACAAACAGGTATTATAGGAGCGGCTGGTACTACAGCTGCCCCTATAAATCGATTTTATAGAGGCGGCTGGTATTACCAGCCGCCCCTAAAAATCGATTTATAGGGGCGGCTGATAACACCAGCCGCCTCTACAAATCGATTTATAAGGACGATCTGGGAACCACCCCTACAAATGCATGATTTGTAGAGATGGTATGGTAGGGGCGGCTGGCCGAGCCGCCTCTACAAAGCCTCACCAGCCGCCCCTAGAAACCATTCCTATAGTAGTGTGGGTGTGGCATGGAGCTTCTATGAACCAAACCCGCCCTTAGTAGCTTTATACTTTGCTTCAAGTAATTTGTTGCTAAGAACATTAGTCACTTCGTTTGATTCATGGACAAGTTTTATTTGCGCTTTAATGATAACTCTGGTATTTGTCATCGAATAAGATAAATTTGTTTCGTATTAAGTATGCTATTCTTCTCCTTTATAATTGTTTCATGTTTAAATTAATATCTTAGAATTTGTCGAAATCATGGCAATAAGTTATAGGCCATGTTTTCGAGTGGGAGGAACAAGTATAAAATGTCCAAAGAATAGCTTTTAATTATTAGACTATGGGAGTGAGAACCATAGTAGATGTAGATAGCCCAATAATTATTCTAAGTTTTCATTGTTTAATACACAAATTTAATTATTTAAGTTTTATTATAAGTACTCATTAGTTACTAATCTTAGTCCTAATAGACAATTAAGATCTCAAGGAGAGGGGGAGTAATTAATTAGCACACAAAGGTCGCTTGCTGTATCATATTTTCTTAATACATATTTTAAATTAAGACATTATTGGGATTAGAATATAAGGCATACGCATACGAACCAATAAAGATAAATATAGATAAAGTATTATGTAAGTGCTCTGTCGTGCCAACTCTCATAAGTCAAGGCAATGAGCCAATATGAATTAGTATGAAGTTGAATAAGATAAAAAGGTTCATTTAATTTAGTGCTGCTAAAAAATGTGCATGCCTTGATTTCCTATTTGTAACAGGGATTATTGGTGGATATAAGCTTAACTAACAACAACAACAACAACAACAACAACAACAACAACAACAACAACAACAACAAAGCCTTTAAGTCCCAAACAAGTTGAGGTAGGCTAGAGTTGAAACCCAACAGAAGCAATCAAGGTTCAGGCACGTGAATAGCTATCTTCCAAGCACTCCTATCTAAGGCTAAGTCTTTGTGTATATTCCATCCTTTCAAGTCTCCTTTTATTGCCTCTATCCAAGTCAACTTCGGTCTTCCTCTGCCTCTTTTCACGTTACTATCCTGACTTAGGATTTCACTATGCACCGGTGTATCTGAAGGTCTCCGCTGCACATGTCCAAACCATCTCAACCGGTGTTGGACAAGCTTTTCTTCAATTGGCGCTACCCCTAATCTCTCACGTATATCATCGTTCCGAACTCGATCCCTTCTTGTATGACCGCAAATCCAATGCAACATACGCATTTCTGCGACACTTAGCTGTTGAATATGTCGTCTTTTCGTAGGCCAACATTCTGCACCATACAACATAGCAGATCTAATCGCCGTCCTATAAAACTTGCCTTTTAGCTTCTGTGGTACCCTTTTGTCACATAGGACACCAGACGCTTGCCGCCACTTTATCCACCCTGCTTTGATTCTATGGCTAACATCTTCATCAATATCCCCGTCCCTCTGTAGCATTGATCCTAAATATCGAAAGGTATCCTTCCTAGGCACTACTTGACCTTCCAAACTAACATCTTCCTCCTCCCAAGTAGTAGTGCTGAAGTCATATCTCATATACTTAGTTTTAGTTCTACTAAGTCTAAAACCTTTGGACTCCAAAGTCTCCCGCAATAACTTTAGTTTCTGATTCACTCCTGTCCGGCTTTCATCAACTAGCACTACATCGTCCGCGAAAAGCATACACCAAGGGATGTCCCCTTGTATGTCCCTTGTGACCTCATCCATCACTAAAGCAAACAAATAAGGGCTCAAAGCTGACCCTTGATGTAGTCCTATCCTAATCAGAAAGTCATCCGTATCTCCATCACTTGTTCGAACTCTAGTCACAACATTGCTGTACATGTCCTTAATGAGCCCGACGTACTTCGTTGAGACTTTATGTTTGTCCAAAGCCCACCACATAACATTCCTTGGTATTTTATCGTAAGCCTTCTCCAAGTCAATAAAAACCATGTGTAGATCCTTCTTCTTCTCCCTATACCGCTCCATAACTTGTCTTATTAAGAAAATGGCTTCCATGGTTGACCTTCCGGGCATGAAACCAAATTGGTTCATAGAGACCCGCGTTATTGCTCTCAAGCGATGCTCGATAACTCTCTCCCATAGCTTCATAGTATGGCTCATCAACTTAATTCTCCTGTAATTTGTACAACTTTGAATATCCCCTTTATTCTTGTAGATCGGTACCAATATACTACTCCTCCACTCATCAGGCATCTTGTACGATCGAAAAATATGGTTGAACAGCTTGGTTAACCATACTACAGCTATGTCCCTGAGGCATCTCCACACCTCGATTGGGATACCATCCGGTCCCATCGCCTTACCTCCTTTCATCCTTTTCAACGCCTCTCTGACCTCAGATTCTTGGATTCTCCGCATAAAGCGTCTATTGGTGTCATCAAAAGAGTCATCCAACTAAAAGGTTGTGTCCATATTCTCACCATTAAACAATTTGTCAAAATACTCTTGCCATCGATGTCGGATCTCATCCTCCTTTACTAAGAGATGCTCCCTTTCATCCTTAATGCACTTAGCTTGGTTGAAGTCCCGTGTCTTTCTCTCACGAACCCTAGCCATCCTATAATTGTTCTTCTCTCCTTCCTTCGTACTCAAATGTTGGTAAAGATCCTCGTACGCTCTACCCTTTGCCACACTTACAGCTCGCTTTGCAGTCTTCTTTGCCACCTTGTACTTCTCTATGTTGTCCACACTCCTGTCATGGTACAAGCGTCTATAGCATTCTTTCTTCTCCTTAATAACCCTTTGGACTTCCTCGTTCCACCACCAAGTATCTTTAGCTTAACTAAGTATTTGCAAATTTGATTTGCATAAGAATAAGGAATTCATGCTCATTAGTAAGTTGTCAAAATAAATTCGGATCATCAGTTATTGAGATGCAAAGTTATTATTGCATAGTTGATGATGCAAACTAAAGTTTGAAGCATGAGTTAAATTGGGCAGGCTTATTGCTATTAATATTAGTAACCAGATTAAGAGTGGTAAATTTGCACAACCACTTACTAATACTGCGATAGTTCATAGCAGTTATCTAAAGCGAGTAACAACATGTCAAGTGCATTGCCAATCACATTGGCGTTAAGGTGCTAGTTGTGAAAGCTAAAACCCAAAATCTTATAAGCTAAGACGAGCATATTGTTGAATCTTTGCAGTACCGCTATAAGGCCTATTACCCAATTTTATTATTTGCCGGCTTAAGTATTATCTGCAAGGCCACCGATTATGATTCTGGAACTTTAGGTCCATTAAAGCAATCGTCTCCTCAAAAGACTAAGAAAATATTCATTCGAAAAATTTAAATGGTATGCTATAGTCACTGAGTTCGGTTGCACTTACAGGCAATTGTAACGCTTTGTCATGGTGTATTGTTTTTATTGAAGAATAGATTCCTTTCGATGAATGGGGAGAATGTTGGGTTGATCTCAGACAACGGTCACATAACCGAGTCTGGGGGAAACCCCATATACACGACTTGATCGGAGTCGCCCTAACGGAACCCCGGTTGCGGCCTCCCGTTACACATTGCTCGTAAATAGAGGCTCTACTTCCCCTCTCGTTACCCAACAGACCGAGAGGTTAGCCACGCAAACCCTAAGCACCCAATCTAACCGAGCGCTGGAGTAAAAGGAAGGCTGCCGCCTCCATCGACCATCAGAGTAGCGCAAGCCAGGAGGACGAAGGTGACGAGTACGACTACAGGATCCACTTGACTGGCATTACTACATCAACGCCTGCATCAAACAATCATGGGTCTTCGCTAATGGCCTCTTCATCTGCTAAGGAAGGTATTACCCGAGATCTAAGTTCAATTTTCAGATTAGGTGTCCTAATTGGAACTAGAAGATCTGTCATCATGAGATCTATGTGCATTAAGAAATTTTTGCAGATTTGTATGTCTGACGAGATGCTCATACCTTGGCTATGGCAAGCTGTTCAATCACATTGCACTGTCGAAGCCGTCGGCCTTCAGGTGGTTGCGGACCGCGAGACTAACAACATTGTCGTCGGCGCTGCGTTGTTGCATCCGGCGTTGCGGATCCGCGGTGACAACCTTACTTCTTACCTTCATGGCCGATTGCTGCGACGATCCTGATCGCTGACTCTGGCGTAGTGGGCAGATCGAGTCATAAATCAACAATGACGGCGCGCGCGCCCCACAGCAGCAGGTTGTGTATGGGAATTGCCGGGATGAGATGCTACTGTACCTGAACATTGATCAATCTCGAATAGTAGTCTGGTGATGGAATGATGGATACGAAGGCATTGACGCATCTCTTCGCCGGTCCAGCACGAGACGTGAGCAGGTGCATGCCTCCGAGTCTCAGATTTAATTTGGTGGAGGGAGTAATCATATGACGCTGTTCGACTGATGGTTTTTATGTCTGATGTAGTTTCATTGTGAGAGAAAAACACTCTACTATAGCTGATAAGTCGTGCTAATAAGTTCAAGCGAACATGATGTCAGGAGACAAAATAAATAAATCGATCTACAACCAGAAAGATTAGACCAGATTAATATGCTTGAATTCCATTCATGGATGCTTCTAGGCGCCGCACCAAGATCGATCTCGTTACGATAGTGCGTCTTATGAAGGAGCATGCATACCAACGCACGCATGCAGCTGTCGCACCGCCAATGGAGACCAGAGCGGTGTTAGGCTCCTCCGATCCATTTATGCACGTTGGTGGGCAGTCACAAGCATGTGGCGGCGACAGTCCCGACAAGGCCCCTGCTGCAAATGGCGGTGCTGAAAAAGGAAAATGGAAAGCCGCCGATGAAGCCAGGTAATCCAAAGCCGCCGCCTCCGCCTCCGTCTCCGCCGAATACCCTAAACAAGGTAAGAGCAAATATAACAAGGGGAAAGAGGAAGACAAGCGGGTTGTAAACTTATAACCCGCTTATGCACGAGAACCAAGAATTTCCGTGAGACACACAAATAGGTTGTAAGTAGGCTGACTATTATATGATTGTACTGATAGATGAGCTATAAGTTTCTATACAGAAAGCAGCTGACTGTATTATTAACTTTGCTCTAATGCTAAACTTTCTAAATAATTGTTGTTTTTGTTTCCGTGCTATATGTTTGATTAGATTTGTAGAAAATACGTAAAGCATTTGTATCTTCAAATAAATTTATCATGAAAATAAATTCAACGGCCTTTCTAATAATATTAATTATGCCATAAATATTTTTTTTTTATAAAATTAGTCAAATTTATTTTTTAGAAGCGAAAATGACAGTTATTTAAGAATGGAGGGAGTAAGTTGCATTAACATGTCCGCCTTTTTTAATCCGCTAGGTAACCTGCCCACCACGGTCAGACGTGACATGGTTCCAAAGGTGTATCCACGTGAGGTCAAGAGAGAGGGAGTAGTTACTACTACTACCGGGAGTAGAAAGGAATTTCCCTATATAAATTTTAGATATTTTAATAAAGAATTTATCTAGAATTATATTTTTTCTGAAAAAGCTAGACAATCAAGTCATAAAACAACGGCGCGCGGTTCATAGATGGTAAGAAGCTTAACGCTCAATAACAAATAGACCGGGTAGCAAACTGTATAGTATATGATATTTAACAGTTTGAACGCCTCAAACTTTTTCGACCACCCATGGTACGATCCTAAAGAGTTTTCTTGTTTGCTCCTCTAGTTTCTAATTGTAAGTTATTCTAACTTTATCTCGAGTCTAATTTCTATTATTTGACTGAGTTTATAGGAAACATCTACAACATCAAACAAGATCTACTAGACACACCGTAAAATATATTTTCATAGTGCGATTTGTTTGTTCTTTCCGATGTTAATATATGCATTTCTATAAACTTAGTTAAAGTTAGATAAATTTGATTTAGGACAACGAAAATGCAAAATTTGGTGTAGTATATGAAAAATGATATTGAGCTTCTTGGACAAAAAGAAGTGCAATTAACAGCTGGTCGTTCTGGGCTCGAACAAATTTTCTATTAGACACAACGTTGCTTAAAATAATATTTTTGACCCAAGATAGAGAGATAAATATGAAAATATCGTTTTCGCCTCTTGGTCTACTCCTTAGACCATTTTTTCCCTTCCTTTCTCCCTCAAAGTTAAAGAAAAACAGCCACGACGAGCATGCGGAGACAACGACGAGCAGGACAAACTTGGTCGAACCAAGGAGGTCCAGGAGGGAAAAAAACCTATTTCACCATATTTCCCTCCTAATCATGCGAGAAACATTATATTAACCATGGCGATTGATGTTCAGAGCAAATATACCAGAAACTAGAATGTTCAGAAGCAAATTGTACTTTTTGTCCCAGGACACCTCAAAGTTACTACATTCCATCTGTTGCTAATATTGCCATGCTACCTAGTACTATGATTTACTAAAATGGATCGAGAGAGTGCTAGCATAACAATTGATGTGTCGCGCAGGTTGTGGCCTGTTTACTTCTCCTTTCCTTTCGGACGAAGAAGAGGATACTTGTACACATACAGGAGTGCACATGATTCTGTTCCAAACATCTATGGCTATGGCCCTGTTCGGCTGGCTGGAAAAATAGTTGATGCTAAAGTTGATATTAATTTATTGTGAGAGAGAAATACTTTTATTTCGCTGATACGGTAGGTTGGACCGAGACTACCACATGTGTGTGAGTGAGACGTGTGGCGTGACACCACCCTCGCTGGCGTCACCGCGGCGACGTCAGCGCGGCAACCACTGCGCGCCGTAGGCAATGGAATTGGACTCGTCCGCCGTGCTTTTCCTACTCTGCCCCCACCACCGATCCCTGGTGACAGGCTGTGGACCTGGGGTAGCTTCGTCAGATCCGGGTAAAGGAAAGCGTGAGCAGAGACCTCGGATCTCTTGGTATACAAAGACGACCCAGCCCCCACCGTGGTCACTGACAAAGTAAACGCATTTTGGAGGACCGGCGGCGGTCCAGCTGGTCCTAGTCTTGGTTTAAGGTATAATTTTCCGTTACTACCTAGCATTACATTGGTCGCCCTTCTTGCTTGTTTATATATATTCTTCTTGACAGCCCATGTCAACTTATGAAAACTAAAATATATGTACTATGAGTAGTTACATTTCTTGGACTAGCTTGTCAGGGATCTCAATTTCCTCTGTCAAAAAGATGTCAACTTATGAAAACATAAATGTGTAAAGGATCAATTTCCATCACCTTGGGATTCAAACTCCCAGCCCTTGTATTTTGACATCTTTAAATGATACTTCATCCCAAAAAAATTAATTTTGGATTTGAGACAAGTCAATTTTTCTTAAGTTTTACGAAATCTATAAAAAAATAGTATCAACATATATGTCTCCAAATAGGTTTACTATGAAAAATACATTTGATAACAAATCTAATGATATTAATTTGGTATAATAAATGTTAGCAGTTTTCCATATACATTTGATCAAAATTTAAATTATTTGATTTCTCGAAAAGCGAGAATTGCATCTCCCCTTCTTCCCGGATGGAGTAGTAGTAGTCTGGAATATGATCCAAACGTTATTTGCATCTACTAGTGTTGAAGTGTGTACTAGATATACTTAGGATCATTTTTGTAAGGATTTGGCTCTTCCTAAAAGGATTCCGACTCTGGCTCTTCTTGTGGAGTAGTTCTTCTGGTATTGCTAAAGCTATTTTAAAAAATGTTTAGCAAAAATGGCTTAGTAACAATTTTGTCATAATCTGGATCAAATTTGTGAGGAGTTGGGCGAAGCTACATTTTTACAGCTCTAGCTCCTCGGTTAAAAATGGCTCCAGCCTCTTGTTTCTTGTATACTCGTTTGGCGGCTAAAACCGCTTCGGAGGCTCCAAATGGGGCCTTAAAGTTATATTGGTTCTCCAGCCTAGTTTATACACAACATAGTTTCTCCATTTCACAATATATACTTGTTGGTTTATTAGTAACTTCTTCAATCAACTGTTTTCGAAAAGATTTGTTCTTATATACAAACATAGATCTACTCCTTTCCAATCTTACCCCTTATTAATTCCATTATTAACTAGTATGGGAGAGTGGGCGAGTGCTTTTAACATAAAAAATTTACGTTGTATAGAAGATTAGTTAGTGGTACAATAGTCATTTTATTTGCGTCGTCTTTAGTTATTGTGCCTAAAGCTAAAACAACGTGATCATGGAAAGTAAAGTGATAAAATGTGCTCCCTTTGTACATTTTTGTGTATCGCAGTACAACACAAACACTCATATATACATGTATAAAGAGGGAGTACAAAGAGAGGTGGTCTCTTTGAACTTAATGTAAGGGCTATTTTTATTTGAAAAAAAACTCAATTTTTTTTTAAAAAAAATAATTATCAACAAATTAGTCAAATTATAATAATGTTTTGTGTACAGAAGTTAAAAAATAGATTTTGTACTCAAAGTTCTTTTGCAAATGACGGTAACTTTATAGCTTAAAATTTTGTTGCAAGAAAAAATTAATAATTAATAACTTTTAGAGGCTTTAATATCTTACCGTTGGTCCAAGACTGTCTTATTATTACCACCAGTATACTGTATGTTGGTCGTTACGTCTGCGCTTAAAAAATTTGCTTTCAGAGCTAGCAGACAATTTGAAGCACGAACGAAGTAAGAACAAAAGACTGCACTGCCTCTCAATGGTCAAGGTATGAGCATGGCACACGTTTACAGCATCACGGCGGCAAGGCCTTCTATTTAAAGCAGCAGCCAGCAGCCGGCAGCCGGCAGCCAGAAGCAGGCCTTCAAAGTCCACGTCCTTCTCCATTGCCTTTCCATCCCTTCTACTCGTCTCCCTCGTGTCTCTCTCACGCATCAACTCTCCAGGCAAAATATCCTGAGGCGCGATGGATGCAACGCCAGGGAGCAAGAAGGCCCCGCCGGCCGCCGCCGCTACCGCGGTCCCGTCGTCAGCTCCGCAGCAGGCGGCGGAGCAGTCGTCGTCGCCCGAGTCCGACGCCGCCGCTGTCGCTGGCGTGAAGGCGAGCGGCGGAGGCGAGGACGACGACGAGCTGGTGGAGAGGTTCTACGCGCTGCTGGACAACATCCGCGCCATGAGGGGCATGGTCAGCACTGGCGGCAGCGGCACGACCACGGGGAGGAAGCGGGCGCGGGACGCCGAGCCGCCGTGGCGGCCGGCGTTCCGGATGGAGGACTTCGAGCTGGAGGAGGTCGACTCTGACTCCGTGGGGTGCGCCGGCGAGAAGAAGAAGAGGAGGGAGAGCAGTGCGAGGCGGCCGGCCGACGACGAGGAGCAGGAAGAGGGCGAGGTCGTGGAGGCCACTAAAGGTCCCCGGACCCGGCGGGTGCAGGGGCAGCCGCAGTCGCACGGGAGTGTTGGCCATTGACTACAGGAATCAGAATACACAGTAGATGGTTCAATTTGCACGTCTTTCACATTTATGATGACGGTATGATGCCTAACTGTGTATTAGGAGCATGTGTCATGTGTTGGGTTTCTTTTAGTCATATTCATCAGATCAGAATACATAGTAATAGGAATACATGTTCAAGATTTAAAGAGAGGCAGAGAGAAGGGGAGTGAGAGGTAGCAGACCATCGAAGGCCGTAGTGGTCGAAGCACCGACCGGGATCTCGTTGGCGGACGTCATCTGCGCGCCGGCAGCGACGTTCGGTGGAGAGAGAGGAGTCGGTGCAGTGGCGTCCTTAGCGGCGGCGTGTGCGTCGGGGTGGTGTTGCCGGCGTCGGTGGTGCTTCCGTCGCTGGCAGCGCCCCTTCTCAAGATCGGGTTAGGGTTAGGATATCGGTGGGGTGACTGGCGGCGCGGTGAACCTCGTACTACGAGCCCCGGCCCCCCACATTTCCTTTATAGCGCTGTGCGACGGGGGCTCACTAACCATGTAGGGTTGGGCGCCCCCGATCAGGGTGCGAGAACAAGGCCCAAAGGCCGTTGGGCCTAATGGCGTGGGAGATCAATCCAACATTCTCCCCCTTGATCTCTCATCACTTTCTTCGTTCTTTAATTCTTACTCAAAACTTTCGATTCATATTTTTCTTGCTTCCATCCTATTTCATCACAGATTAGTGCATAGAACTGTCCCATCGTCACAGCAATTAGTGTCATTAGACTAACAGCCACAATACACTTATCTGTTTTGAAATGTAAACTTTCTTTGGGCCCTTCGTATGTTCGGGAATCATAGGCTTTCCCTTAAACCCATGCCGGCTACGTGTTCTCTGAACACGTTGGGTGGTAAGCCCTTTGTGAGCGGATCCGTGAGCATTTTCTCTGTACTTATATGCTCAAGATTTATTATATGATCCCGAACTTTATCTTTCACAACATAGTACTTTATGTCAATGTGTTTGGCAGCACCACTTGACCTATTGTTGTGAGCATACTATACCGCTGGGTTGTTATCACAATACAACCTCAGTGGTTCATTTATATTATCAATCACTTTCAATCCGGGTATGAATTTTTTCAGCCAATTCACCTGCCCCGTTGCCTCATAGCATGCTACAAACTCGGCATACATTGTCGAGGATGTAGTTACGGTTTGTTTGGAGCTTTTCTATGATATAGCCCCTCCTGCGAGAGTAAATACATATCCTGACGTGGATTTTCTTTCTTCTCCCGCATAATCAGAATCTGAATACCCCTCTATCTGCAGGGAATTAGATCTTCTATACGTAAGCATGAGGCCTTTCGTACCCTGCAAATAACGTAGGACTTTCTTCACTAATTTCCAATGTTCAATTTCTGGATTCTTTTGATATCTGCCAAGTAACCCGATAACAAAAGCTAAGTCAGGGCGTGTACACACTTGAGCATATTGTAAACTTCCAATAACTGAAGCATACGGTACCATTTTCATTCGGTCAATTTCATATTGGTTCTTGGGACACTGATGTTCCCCAAATCTATCGCCCTTGACTATAGAAGCAGGTGAAGGACTGCACGCATGCATAATAAATTTCTTCAGGACCTTTTCTATGTATGCCTTTTGCGATAATCCTAGAACCCCCTTTCTTCTGTCTCGGTGAATCTCTATTCTCGAAACGAACGAGGCATCACCTAGATCTTTCATATCAAAGTTTGAGGACAAGAATTTCTTCGTTTCCAGTAGTAGATTGATATCACTACTAGCAAGCAAGATATCATCCACATACAAAATTAAGAATATGTACTTTCCATTCTTGAACTTTGCATAAACGCAATTGTCCTTAATATTTTCTTTAAACCCAAAACGTTTTATCGTTATATCAAACTTCAAATACCACTGTCTTGAAGCTTGCTTCAATCCGTAGATTGATTTCTTCAGGCGGCATCCTATATTTTCCTTTCCTTTTACGACAAAACCTTTCGGTTGTGCCATATAAACATTTTCTTCCAAATCCCCATTTAGGAAAGCCATCTTTACATCCATTTGATGTAACTCCTAATCATAGTGGGCTACAAGTGCCATTATAATTCTAAAGGAATCTTTACATGAGACTAGAGAAAACGTCTCATTGTAATCAATCCCTTCTCTTTGCGTGAAGCCTTTCGCCACAAGTCGCGCTTTAAATCTTTCTATATTCTCTTGGGAGTCATATTTCGTTTTATAGACCCATTTACAGCCTACTGTTTGGCTCCTTTAGGAATATTTTCTAAGTTCCAAACTTTATTGGTACTCATTGATTTCAATTCATCTTCCATGGCCTTAAGCCACTTTGATGAGTGATCGCTTCTCATGGCTTCTTCAAATGAGGTGGGATCATCCCCCATCTGACATTCTTCTGTTTCATAAACTTCATAGTCATCAATAATAGCTGATCTTCTTATTCTTTGAGACCTTCTAGGTGCCTCCGGCACTTGTTCCATATTTGGCTATTGTTGTTCTTCCTCATGTGCAACATTTGTTCTATAGGTTACTCAAGGACAGGTTCCTCATGTTCATTCATTGTCGCCACGGGAGAACTTGCAACAGGTGTTGGCACTACAGTGTCCTGCACTATCGGTGCAACAGTGGCAGGTAGCGTCAAGAATGGTTCTTCAACCATCGGAGTGGGTACATGTACCCGCTTCTCCTGTAGGCTGATTTCTCATGCTACCATGCTCCCCATGATCATGTTATCCTCCAAGAACACGTGTCTTGTTTCTACAATCTTCGTATGTCTGTCAGGATAATAGAAGCGATATCCTTTCGATCTTTCTAGATAGCTAATAAAATGGCAGCTGACTGTCTTAGAGTCTAACTTTTCTATGTTTGGGTTAAACACTTTTGCCTCAGCAGGACAGCCCCACACACGCAAATGGTTAAGTGAGGGTTCCCTTCCTGTCCATAATTCATACGGTGTTTTAGGCACCGATTTTCTTGGTACTCGATTAAGTATGTGAATGGCGGTTTTCAGTGCCTCCATCTATAAACTAATCGGTAATGTGAAGTAACTCATTATGCTTCTTATCATGTTTATTAAGGTACGGTTACGTCTTTCAGCCACTCTATTCTACTGAGGCTCCCCCGGTGTGGAGTACTGAGTAACTATGCCATTTTCCTGTAGGAACCTTGCAAATGGTCCAGGAATTTGGCCATATGGGGTATGTCGCCCATAGTACTCTCCACCTCGGTCTGATCGTACTATCTTAATTTTCTTATTGTGCTGATTTTCAACTTCAGCTTTAAATATTTTGAATTTATCCAATGCTTCCGATCTTTCTTTAATTGGATAAATATTGCCATAACAAGAGTAGTCGTCTGTGAATGTTATAAACGAGTCATAACCATCCACACTTTTTACAGGAAAAGGACCACATATGTCTGTGTGGATTATTTCTAAAATTCCCGTGCTTCGTTTGGCATCTTTCTTAATTTTCTTGACATAGTTTCCTTTGATGCAATCAATACATTGTTCTAAATCTGAAAATTCTAAGTGCGGGATAATTGATTCCTTAACCAATCGTTCTATTCTCCCCCTCGAAATATGGCCCAAGCGACAATGCCATAATTTCGAAGAGACAGTATCAATTCTCTTCCGCTTCTTAGTTACATCCGCAGATGGGGAATCATTCACATTCTCATCGCATACATTGTTTGTATTCTCAGCAAGAGATAATAAATAAAGCTTGTCTTGTCGGAAGGCAAGACCAATACATTTATTATCAACCAGTATCTTACACTTGCCATCACCAAAATGGCAATCAATTCCATCATCATCAAGTTTTGAAACGCTTATCAAATTTCTACGCAAAGAGGGAACATAAAGTACTTCTTTAAGTCTAAGTACAAAACCATTATTCCATTCTAAAGAAAAAAACTCCAATGGCTTCAACATTGGCTTGCACTCCATTTGCAACTTTAATCGTTCTTTCTCCTCTTTGCAAGGTTCTCGTCCCACTTAACCCCTTTCTTTAGCAGAGATTTTAGGAAGTCTGGACAATCCCTCTTGTAGTGTCCCTTCTTGAAGCAGTGCTTGCACTGATCTTTTTCAGCTCCACCATACTGCTGATTCTCAGAATCCTAGGGTTTCTTTCTCTATGAATTGGAGGAAGAGGTCTTATCCCACTTAGGTTTCCCTTGTGGTTTAGAATTCTTGCCATTAAAGTTCTTTCTTTTGTTATCCTTCACAAAATGAGCGGATTCACCTTGTGAGGACTTTATCCTCTCCTCTTCTTGAGCACACATTGAGATGAGTCTTTCTATGCCCCATCTTTCAGGCTGCATATTGTAGTTCACAATGAAGGTGTCATATTCTTTTGGCAAAGAAGCAAAAATCAAATGAATCAGGAAATCCTCCTCCTTCAAATTCATTTCCTTTAGCTTAGATGTCGTAGTGTTCATCTTCAAAATGTGCTCTCTTATGCTACCACCAGTGAATTTCTCATTCACAAGCTTCTTAATCAGTGAACTTGTTCTGGCCTTGGTAGACCCAGTAAACTGACTCTTGATTTTCTCAAGATATTCTTTGGCAGTAGCACATTTAGGGATTGAGCGCCTTATCTATTCTTCTATGGTGGCTTTGGCCACCAACAGGCACTTGCGGTTGGAGAGAGTCCATTGCCTATGTTCAAGGTCATATTTCATTCTTATTTCAGCATGATCACGCTTTCGAGCAGCGAAATCAGCGTCAGATTCATTTTCACCTCTCACCGGGTCCTCTGGCTCAGTAGGACACAGTGAGGTGATGGCAAAATCAACCTCTCCCAACACAAGTTCCAATTCATACTTCTCCCGCCACACACGGTGATTGGTCCCATTGAGTGTCGGGATGTTGGCAATGTTCACAATGCATTTGCCTCCTAAAATCACACCAGAGTAAGTAAGAAACATTTATACATAAAATTCCATGCTTTAACTCAACGTTGATCAAATTAAAACTTATAATTCATCCATGCAAACATTTTACATCACCGTTGGGCAGAAGTAAAATTAATGCATAATTTCTCATGGATCAAAATTATAATATTGTTATTAACAACGTTGGTCAGAAAATAACAACTTCATAATCTTATCAAAATTATCAGAAATTCATTTCTCTTAAAATTAAATTATCCCGTTAGTTCAAATTTAATCAAAGAGAACAATAATTATCATGCACAGCGGAAACTTAATAATCTTTCATATTATTATTTTTCCAGAAGCACTAAATACTTTACTATTTTCTGGCAAAATATCGTTGGATAAAATTTGCACAGAAAAATTGTATTAAAATCATTCAAATTCATCAAAAATATGTATTAAAATTGCTCCTGGAAAAATAATAACAAAAAAAATTTCTTTCATTTCAGCCCAGCGCGGCCCAAGACGCCAAAAGCCGGCTCGGCCCAGTCCTCCGCGCGCGCGCAGGCCGCACCCAGGCCGCAACCTGGGCCTGGGCCGGCAAAGTGCCGCGCGCACTCGCGCCCGCCTGGGCCGGCGACGGTCCGAGCATCCGTGGCCGTTGGTTCTGATCGGACGGTTGTCCGTTTCCATCGCGGGGTCAAAAACCGCGTCGGCTGACTCTCTTCAAACCCTAACTTCATTTCGTTCCCGGTGCTCTCTCTCTCATCGCCTCTCTCTCTTTTCTCCTCAGCGCAGCGCAGCCGCAACCGAGAGCGAGCGACGACGAGCGAGCGGGCGGTGGAGCGAACCTTGGCGCCGTCGCCGCCCCCTTGCCGGCGCGCGTGCTCCCCAATGGGTGAGCACGCCGCCGTCGAGCGGCCTGGCCACGGCGCTTCCTTGGCCGAACCCGGCGAGCCAGCGCCCCCGGCTTTGCTTCTTCTCCCACGCCGGTGAAGGTTCATCCGACGCACGGCGAGGTAGATCCGTCCTCCACTTTCCCCTTTCTGATTTGAGTTGTTCTTTTCGGGTTCATCCGAATGGGAAACTAGGGTTAGGGTTAGGGTTCGTTCATATTCTTTCCGATCTGAAATTGGTTCGATTTGATTTCTTTCTTTCACCCGATTCGAAATCAATTATATATTCTTCTTTCTATTTTCTTTTTCCCGATCTGCATCAGATCGGTCAGTTTCATTTCATTTCTTACCCCGATTTGATTTCTTCTCTAACCGTGGCTCTGAACCATTGTTGGGTTTCTTTTAGTCATATTCATCGGATCAGAATACATAGTAATAGGAATACATGTTCAAGATTTACAGAGAGGCAGAGAGAAGGGGGGTGAGAGGTAGCAGACCATCGAAGGCCATAGTGGTCGAAGCACTGACCGGAATCTCGTTGGCGGACGCCATCTGCGCGCCGGCAGCGACGTTCGGTGGAGAGAGAGGAGTCGGTGCAGTGGCGTCCTTGGCGGTGGCGTGTGCGTCGGGGTGGCGTTGCCGGCGTCGGTGGTGCTTCCCGTCACTGGCAGCGCCCCTTCTCAAGATCGGGTTAGGGTTAGGATGTCGGTGTGGTGACTGGCGGCGCGGTGAACCTCGTACTACGAGCCCCGGCCCCCCACCTTTCCTTTATAGCGCTGTGCGACGGGGGTCACTAACCATGTAGGGTTGGACGCTCCCGATCAGAGCGCGAGAACAAGGCCCAAAGGCCGTTGGGCCTAATGACGTGGGAGATCAATCCAACATCATGTGCTCTCTTTAACTCTGTCACGTGCATAATTATGACTTTGTGATGTACTACTACTCACTAGTAGCAGCCTGTTGCCTGTGTAGTTTGTATTTTTCCTGTAAAGTAGTACAACTTAGAAGAAAAAAGATCGAAGTTGTATTACAATTTACAGGAAATAATCACTTTAAGCGTAAATATGACCGCCAATTCAAAAGAAAATCCCTCGATCGTAGCAGCATGTTGTACGTGTACTCTCAGCTTACTCCATTCATTCCAAGTTGAAGTTCATTTTAGTTTTATCCCAAGTCATGTTTCCTAGACTCAGCACTGGATGGTCTCCTATATTTACTATAGAAATCAACACCATTACTCTTAGGCCCCGTTTGAATCCTTAGAATCGAAATTCATTCTAATAATTATAAGTTAGACACATATTAGTTAAGTTAATATAATTGTATGCAGAATATATTTGTACACTACTGTCGGCCATATGAGGGAGATACTTATATGCTGTATTTCAGTTGTAGGGAAAGCGAGCCGAAGAGAAAAAACATAGCATGATGATATCTAGAATCAATTTCCATCTCCCACTCTATGAATTTAAGATACGCTTACATCTGAACTTTGTTTGAAAAGTTGTGGAATGTCAAATTTTAAGCCAAATAGCCCACTCCATTAAGTAGATTTCAATCCCTTCATCAAAATGGAAGGATACAAACGACCAATGATAGATGAAGTCAATTCGTAGAGAGTTGCCTTCGGTGGTTTATTTCATCAATCTCAAATCCACTATTCTAGTCTCGAATGTGCTCGTAGCTCATAAAGGTAGAATGTATATGTGCATATTTATAGTGGTGAGTGTCTGAGCGTTAGCACCTGTGTGGTATTCGAGAAAGAACAAGGCCTCATGGAGTCTATTTAGGAAGAAACTATATATACAAAACAAGAGAGATAAAACTCGAAGACCTCACTAAAATAAAAGGCAAAGAATAAGGACCTTTTTGAAACTTGTGTTAATTCATGTGGGATGGGATTATGGGATGGTTCCAGCCTAGCTTTTTGGATTGAATTTTTTACATTTTAGCAATTGTTTTGAAAGTTTCTCACAAATAGACCCCTGGCGGAAAGAATTCAGAAAATGGATCCTTAGCTCGGCGCCATTGATGCTGGCGCCGAGCTAACACGTCTCGACGCCAGCGTCCCTGGCGCCGAGGTCCTGAGCTCGGTAGATGACATGGCAGGGGCGTCAGAGTGACTGGCGCCGAGCTCCCTGCCATTAAACCCCGGCCCAACCTTCCTGCCCAAGCGTTCTTCCTCTTCTTTCTCCTCCCTCTTAGGTTTTTTCTCTCCCCACTTCACCCTACCTCACGAATCGGCATATTGGACCTTCGAAACTTTAATTTGATCCGTAGATCTTCGAGAGCAAGGTATCCTCGCTCCCCTCCTAGTTTTTTCGCATCGATTCGGTATATATTAGTCGGATTTTTGAATGTAATAATCGTCATCACTTAGGGTTTCATTCTATCCCTCAATATATGTATTATACAACCGTAGGATGATGCCAAGGCGTGGAAAAGCTAGCAAACCTAGGCGCATGTAGTTATGTTATGGGTTCATTGTTGTGCATCAAATGGGAAACCCTAGGATTATGGTTTAATGTTAACTGCTTTCGGTTCTTAGAATGAAATTGGTTGTATTGTAGTTATGGTTCTCATTGATATTTATTTGTGATGTTTTGATTTATGTTTGTTAAATTACATCTGTTTTGTTAGATGCAAGAAATATTTCGGGAGGAGTTTTGGCGAAAATGGGGTCATCCTCGAGAATTATACCCCGACGCGTCTAACAAAGATGCCCCATCCCTCCTGACCTCCCTGTCCCTAACTGTGACTGTGGTTTCCCGGCCCATGTTTTTCAATCGAAACATCCGGATACAGTGACACGTTGCTTCTACACATGCAGTTGTTTTAATGTAAGAAATTATTTCCACTATCCTTTTTCTTTATTTATGTAAGTATGCTACTAATATTTTGTTAGAATCTCGTTGTGTAGGACCATGAGAGGTGCTTTTTCTTTCAGTGGATCGACGGTGCAGGCAAGTTTGATCCTAGGTACCTCCTTTTTGATGATTGGTTTAGAGGGAGACATCCACGTGAGCACTTCAAGCGGTGGGTTCCACCCCCCTAACCCTCCGCCAATGATGGCTAAGGAGAAGCACCTAGCCATAGTTAGACGACTCAAGGAACCTTCTCTGTGCGATTATGGAGATCGAGCTATGATAAACCCTGAGAATACGTTGGAGTTTGTGTGTCCAAACAAGCATGAAGTAAGTGCAAAGTGTATGTGTTGAAATGTTGAGCTATATGTGTTCATGTACTAATGTCTACTTATTTAGGTGTTTTCAATGGCAAAGTGTCATTTTAAGGAGTGGTTGTATGGTCCTAAGAACCAATGGCCGGAAGAACCGTGAAAGGTTAAGGAAAAGAAGAAAGAAAGGGTAATTTACAAAGTACCTCCTGTCATGTGCGAATGTGGTGTTAAATCCAACTATGGCCTAGTCCCTTCGGAGCTTGGAATAGGCCATTATTGCGGCCATATGGTTGAGTATGATGAGGTTGGTTATTTTTGTGGTAAACATGAAATCGTATTTTGTTTCTTTTGCTAAGACATATATGATAGAATTTTCCATTTGAACAGAGCACTAGAAAATGCAGGTGGGAATGTTATGATGGTCAAGCTAAGTTCTTGGATGAACTGAAGAAGAGGCAAGTAGTTGCATGGAAGAGGGGATATGGACCTGACTACGTCAACCTATTCGTTAAACATCAGAAAGAAAAGATGCGCGAGTTTGATAGACAACGCGGTATTTGTAACCCGGTCGATGTTGGGATTAACAAATGGGGATTAGAAAGACGGATGACGTTAGAGGAGGAAAGGGCAAGGAATGAGTCAAGGGAGGAGACAAGAGTACAGATGTAGGTCTTGAACGAGCATGTTGTTGCATTATGTGCCAGTGAGTACTTGAAAGCATTTTTTTGCCTGATTTTAAATGTAATATAATCGCATTGCTAACTGATTGCATTTCATACATGAAGGGATTGGTTGCAGTGAGGAACATGCCACAGAGCTGGCTCGTGCAAGGTATGAGGAGAAGAAGTTAGATGAGCATAGATTGCGAGTTGGTCGCACCGTTCAATTACCGAATGTGTTGTTTGATGAGGGGGACGAGGATGAGGACGATACTGGCAGAATGAGTGAGCTCATTGCTCTAGCAGAGGTAGGCCTGCAGGCACAGGAGGCTGAGGATGATACTAGCAGATTGAGCGAGCTCATCGCTCTAGCAGAGGCGGGCTTGCAGACGGAGGAGGCTGAGGAAGACATTGGTAGATTAAATGAGCTCATCGGTCTAGCAGAGGTGGGCTTACAAGCTAAGGAGGATGACGACGTGTTCTTCACTCAGGCTGCAGTGGCCGCAGATGAAGCGGAGGCCGCTTACTAGGTAGGTCAAAGCAATGTAGGTGAGCCTAGCCACAACAATAGGGTTGTAGTAGAGGACTGGTACTTGGATAATGTGTTGCTTACTCAGTATGTTTCAGACTGAGGATTTGGAAGTGCATTTGCCCCTATGTGTACTGTCAGCACGTACTTCTAGTATTATTATGTTGTTTAATGTGGTATAGTATTGAACTTTTCATTATGTGGTTGTTGTCATTATTTATGGTCTCAATATTCCGCTTAATGTTACGGACATATTGAAATGTGAACACGTGCTGCAAATAAAATCTAAAGATGTACGACATTATATAATTCAACACACGAAATGCATAAAATGGCATGTGAGAACATATATCGAACCTGGGTATAGAGTTTCCTTCGACTAAACCTAATATGCCTTAGGTAATTAAACCAAACAACAAACACATAGATGTGGCATGTGAAAAAGATAAAGTCATCCTAGTAGTGTGGCCACATAGAAAATTGTGTTGCACCTTCTCCATAGTAGCCTCCTGTTGTTGGTGGTGGTGGTGGCGGGCGTGACGGGGGAGGCCTCTTGTTCTTGTGGTTTGGGCAGGTGCAATGTAGATCATTATAGAGTGCCTCCTGTGAATCGGCACCATTGTTGTTGTCGTCATGTCCGTCGTCCTTGTAACCGCTGCTAACTTCCCTTTCTAGATCGAAGATACGGTTCTGTAGGTAGTAGATGTACTCCGCATGCGGATAAATAGGTCGAGGATCGACCCACCTACTGAACCCATAGTTTTCTTCGGCCAAGGAAGACTACAATAAGTATGTCTTGTAAGTTATATACAAGAGAAACATATTGAAGAAACAAATAGTAATAGCAATTACCCATGCTCGCAGGCATTTGAAGAAACGACGACCTCCATCTATTCCCTCAGTGAACATCTACACTAGGTAGTCCTCACCATGCATGTATTTTGACCACTCTTTTTTCCTTTCATCATATCCTCTCAGTGGTGCCTCTATGGTGAAATCACTTTTGCTCTCAACTGAAAACCTCTTATAAAGAGCTTCCACAAAGAAATCGGAACCAAGAGGACCCTCCCACCTAATGGTAGTTCCCTTCCCCTTTTCTCTCCCTCTAGACGACCCTCAAACATTGGTACTGCAACGAAAGAAAATGCTGAGGAGTGTTCTTCTTTCTTGTTGTGTGTGTGAATGAGAGGGAGTGAGTGGTTATTTATAGGTTGAGAGGAGGAATGGAGGCCTCTCAATGTGCCATGTCAGTCATCCATGTGCCACTTTACCTCAACCCTTGGATCAAACAGTCATAAGATGGATGGAGGAGATAGAGTGGAGTTGTGCTTCCTTGCATGCCAGTACTATGTCAGTGATGTGATAAATTGCTGCTGTCCTTGTATCTGAAAAGTCTATTTTTATTGTCTGAAAAGCATAGATTCGTTCACTGTTACTTGGTAACCCTAGATTCATCTACAAAGCGTATGTACGATACGTTTGGATTATACACGTTCTAATAAATTTATAGTTAATCTATGTACTACATTTGTGCCCTTTTAGCAGTATAGTATGATTAATGTTTCACGAAAAAAATTCGCAAGAGTTTCCCTAGTTTTAAGAGCATCCACAGTTACAAACAGAGACATCATTATATATTCCAAACATTTAATCATCAAAGGAGCAAAATGCAACCACAACGAACATCACAACCAACATAATATGTCCTGCATAGTCCAAATAGTCCACAATGTCCATACAGTCCCAAATAGTTACAGAAAAGTAAATACAAAATCCATAATAGTGCATACTAACAACTATCACATCCCTCACTGTCTCCTACTCTTGCCCTTACCCTTGTGACCAAGAGCGCTCGTACCTAGAGTGTAAGGGTCATGCGGACGGCATCGCCTAGTGCCTAGAGGCAGTATAGGATGAGTTGAGGGAGCGTCATAGAGCTGAGAGGGGCCAAGCTCCTCGTGCCTTTTGTCCACGTCATCGTCGTCATCGTCTTCCTCGTCCTCGTCCCCGTCCCCTATAGCTGCTTGGCTGGAGGAACCCAAGCCTCCTCTACCTACGGAAGAAACGCACACGTCTTGCGTCGTATCTGTCCTACAACCACAACGACCATCCGCACGGCGTAGACGACGTGACAGCCTCTGTTGTACAAAACTATATTAACTGAAAGAATCTAATATATTAATAATATGTTTGAAAGAATATTTTTAATCTTACGTCTAGGAAGCCAAGTATGTAGTCGTCACTGACTTTCGGCCGAATGCGCTCAATCTCTTCAACTGAGCATTTGAGTGTATTGCCCTGCAACAAAGTTCTCAGTAATAATACTTCTGAACAGATAGCAATAGGTTTTGTTTTCTTTTATACAAGAATCTAACGTATTATAAGGGTGATACGGCTCGAATGTGGCACTAACTAAAATAGATAACTCATAATGTCGGTCCAAGAACACCTAATGTACTGTTGTGCAACTTAACGTAGAAAAATAAGGCAATTGACTTACCACTCTGTCCAAGATCGGTCCTGCCTCCACCTGCCTTCCTGCACGAGTCGATTGGTCATACACCGTGTCTTCATCGTCGGAGGACTCGAAGTCGGCGTAGTCATCTTCTGTCCACTATACCCTCAGCCTGTAATGTGTCGCACGCTGGTACCAAGCTTGGTACCGCCTGAACTCACAGTTTGTGTGCGGCTCGTTGTTGCCGTCCACGTTGTCGTGCATCTCCTCCCATTGCTCAATGAAGGACTGGTGGTGCCTCTCCCAGTTCGGACGCGGCGCGGGCAAGGGCGCGGCATGGCACGGCGCGGACGAGGGCAGCCGGTGGAGGCGCGGGCGCGGGCGGCGGCGGCGGCGGCTTTGCTCTACTAGGGCGAGAGAGGGAGAGGAAGAGAGGCGCGGGACCCATAGGTAATAAAGGCTCGGCGTCAGTCACTCTGGCGCCGAGCTCGACGCCAGAGTGACTGGCGCCGAGGTCCCTGCCATGTCATCTACTGAGCCCAGGAGCTCGGCGCCAGGGACGCTGGCGCTGAGACGTGCTGACGCCGAGCTAAGGGTCCATTTTCTGAATTCTTTCCTCCAGAGGTTTATTTGTGAGAAACTTTTTAAAAAAATGCTAAAATATAAAAAATTCGGCTTTTTGGATAAGATCTTGTCTTGCATTTAGTCGTTGAGAGGTATCGTATCATCTCTGTTTTGTGTTAAGTTTTGGGACACAAAAAGTGAAATCATTCACATAATATGTGGAGCCCACTCCTTACCATCTTTTTTTCCCCTTGGCTCCGCGCCAGCAGCCGGTGCACACTCGTCTGCTCTTGTCTGTGTGCTGGTGCACACTCGTCTGCTCTTGTCTGTGTGCTGTGCCTGCAACCAACCCTCCACTCCTACATGCTGAACCTTCCAGGCCCATTTGCCGCGCACTGGACCTGCCTTGCCCACGCACTCGTACGCTGGAAGTCGCTTTCCTCATGTTCGCCCGCTGCACACTTGCAGTGCATGTGCCCTTGCCCTCTCCATCACGTCTTGTTCTGGAGGGACGACGTCATTCAGCATCTGGAGAAAATATTCCCCTCCATGAACGATCTCATTCCAACATATATAGGGGTTCAACTAGTGGCCCTAAGTATAAGGAGACACCGTTTAGACATTGTGGTTGGTAGTTTATTTACTCGTATTTTCGGCTAGTTATACTTTCACTGATGGACAACATGTCTTTTGACAGGGATGCAGTGGTGACTTGTTGGAACTTAGGGACATGAGGGAGTAGGAGTGGGAGATGAGAGGTCTGGGCTTGAAACCCCGGCGACGAACTGGCGGTGCCGTGCTCGGCGCCTGGCTGGAAGATCGGTGGCAACAGGAGATCGTGAACAGTAACGCCTGATGGCCCAAGGTGAGATATACTCAATCTCAGGCTGATCTTTATTCCTTTAGATTGTTTAATACTTATAGCAATTCAATAACAAACCTTTCCTAAATCTAAGGGCTAACAGCCCTGACTCAACAAACCCCAACTCAACTAGGACTCTTAATAACTAACTCCTATAGAACAGGCTGAAGCCCAAACCGGCTCCCACGCCTGGGCCTGGTGGCCGCACCCTAGTGCCTGGCCCCGCCCCCTACCTTAGCCACTCTTCTTGTCACGGCGGTGGTACACCTTTTCCACCATAACATCACTCCCCCCCTCGACGAACAGCTCGTCCTCGAGCTGGAAGGCGGGGAACTCAGCGTGAAATTCGTCCAACGGCTCCCAAGTGGCTTCCTCTTCAAGCAGCGTCGCCCACTGGATCAAGACATGCCAAGTGCCCCGCCGAAGCTGGGCACACAGAGCACGTGCAGGTTGCTGGAGGCGACGGCCGTGGCGTAGTGGAGGAAGGGCCGGGGGTGTTGCTAGAGGAGTCCCCCAGAACGGTTTGAGGACGCCAACATGAAAGACGTTGTGGATGCACGCTCCTTCGGGCAACAGCAGCCGATACGCGACGTCGCCAATGCGCTCGGTCACCTGGAAAGGGCCAGCGAACCGCGGGCTGAGCTTGCCTCGCGGCCCCGGCAGCAGTGACTGTACCGGTCGATGAAGGATGTGGAGCCACACCCAATCGCCCACTGAAAACTCCAAGGGGCGATGGTGGCCGTCGTAGTAGCGCTTGGCATATTCCTGGGCCTGAAGAAGGCGTTCGCGCACCTCAGCGAGGAAGGCGTCACGATCCTGGAGGAGCGCGTCAACGGTGTCGGTGCGTGCTGTTCCTGCAGTATAGGGAATTAAGGCAGGCGGAGGCCGGCCGAACACGACCTGAAATGGCGAAGTCTGTAAGGCCGTGTGGTAGGATGTGTTGTAGCAGTACTCGGCCCAGGGCAGCCATTCCAGCCAAGATCGGGGACGGTCGCCGGTGATGCAGCGCAAATACATGGCGATGGTCTTTGTTGACTGCTTCAGACTGTCCATCACTTTGCGGGTGGAACGCCGTACTGAGGCGGAGCTTGACCCCCGCCAACTTGAATAGATCCTGCCGCACATTGCCAGTGAACACGGGGTCCCTGTCGCTGACAATGGAGTTGGGGAACCCGTGTGGGCGAACGATGGCCTGGAAGAACGCCTTGGCGACCGACTCCGCGGTGTACGGATGACTGAGCGCGATGAAGTGTGCATGCTTGGAGAAGCGATCGACCACCGTTAAGATGACGCTCTTGCCACTAACACGCGGCAGTCCTTCGATGAAGTCGAGCGAGATGTCGGACCACACTTGTGATGGCACCTCCAAGGGCTGCAGTAGCCCCGCCAGCCGAAGGGAGTCCACCTTGTTCTTCTGGCAGACGGCGCAGGCATGCACGAAGTCATGCACGTGTGCGCGATCGCCCTCGACGTAGAACTGGCCACGCAGGCGGTGAAGGGTCTTCTAAACGCCCTCATGCCCAACCGAGTGGACAAGCTCCAGCACTGTGGGCAGCAGCGCCGATTGCACCGGCACGAAGATGCGGGTGCCATGAAGGATGAGGCCATCCACAACGCGCCAAGGGTCGCCGCGGTCAGCGGCTATGGAGTCCCACAGCGCGCGCAGGGTTGTGTCCTCGTCGAGCTCGCGACAGAGGCTGTCAAAGAGGTCGAAGGACGGTCCTGACAAGGCGTGCAGATGACCAGCAGCCTCATCGTGCTGGGACAACGCATCTGCCACCATGTTAAGGCGCCCTGGTCGAAATTCAATGACGAAGTCATAGCCAAACAGCTTGGAGACCCACTGGTGTTGAGGCAGGGTGGAGTGGCGCTGGTCGAGGAGAAACTTGAGCGCATAGTGATCTGTGTGCACGACGAAGTGAAAGTGCATTTGCCCCCTATGTGGGTTTTGGTGTATTGATGACATCCAAATTAGGGACTAATGTGATCTTAATGAGATATGTTGCAGCTATTAGTCCCATGAAAGATTCAAAGAGTTGATAAAGATGAAATGGTATCCCTCAATTCTTGAAGTTGCAAAGGCGGACGAATTCAAAACGATCTTCAAAGGTTTTAATTTTGTTTTTGAGTTTAGGATCCGCCGCACTATAAAGAGGGATGCAAGTTTAGTTGGTCTGAGGAAGATAGAGTGCTCAAGCATTTAAATAAAATCAAAAGTGTGTCACTCTAGCACTTCACGAGCACATAGAATATTTTTCTGTGACTTTCAGTGTCGGAAGTCCCGACCTAAGCCAGGAGTCCCGGCACCTGTGCTTCTGACTGCTCGCTATCTGTGCACGTCGGAAGTCCCGACGTTCGCCGGGAGTTTCGACCGTCGGAAGTCCCGACGTTCGCCGGGAGTTCCGACACTGACCTGACCCAAGCCGAGAGTCCCGGCCTCAGCAGTGCTGGCTGTTTGATTAACTGTGCTCGTCGGAAGTCCCGACGATCGTCGGGAGTTCCGACCGTCGGAAGTCCCGACGTTTGCCGGGAGTTCCGACACTGACTTTCACCCGTGGACTTCTGACTCGTTGTGAACAGTGTTTTCTATTGTAGTCGGAACTCCTGGGATCTGCGTCGGAACTTCCGACGTAGATCTGAATAGTTGGATTTTCTCTTGGAGTATAAATACTCCTCTCTTCACTTCTAACCGTTACGGACTCATTTCACAGTTGACTCACTTCGTGCTGAACAGCTCCCAAGCAACACAAGCACCCCTCTCCTTCCTCCCCTGCTCTCATCTTCGATTCCCTTAGGTTTTGAGTGAAAGGAGAGTGGATTAAGTGAGAGCATCACTTTGGAAAGCTTGAGCACTTGATTTCTTTGTCAAGCCGGTTGATTTTGCATCTATTACTCTTGGGGTTTTGCCCCTAGCCGGCTAGGCGTTGCCCTAGAGCTTCCATCTTGTGTAAGAGCCTTGGGAAGTTTGTATCACCCTTCGATTTCTTAGTGGAAAGCTCAAGTGACCTTTGTGGTCGCTTTGAGAGAGGCAAGGAGGTGGAAAAGACTCCGACCTTAGTGGTCACCTCAACAACGAGGACGTAGGAGCTCCTTTGTGGGGTTGCCGAACCTCGGGATAAATCCTTGTGTCCTGTGTGCTTGTTGTTGTTGTGATTGTTTGAGATTACTTGTATGTGTTTGTCTCTTTGTCTCCAAAATCTCCATTTTAGGGTTTGGACGCGATCTACGGTTTGGAGGCATTACAGCGTCAAGGGAATCACCCAACATCTTCACCAAACCACTAGGAAGTGAGGTTGTAAGTTTATTTATCCGCAAAGTTAAATTTGGCACTGCTTTTGTAGTTCACGTAGGCGTCGGAACTGCTGACGTTTGCGTCGGAACTTCTGACAACATCGGGAGTTCTGACCCAAACGTCGGGACTTCCGACAGTGGCTGACAGATTTGAACTTAGCATTTGCAGTAAATTTTTAGAGACGCCTATTCACCCCCCCCCCCTCTAGGCATTGTTAGATCCTTTCAATTGGTATCGGAGCAAGGTCTTCTCTTTGCGTTTCACCACGTGAGAAGAAACAATGTCGGAGACCGACAAGATGCAAGCCGTTGCCGTCGAAATGGCCAAGAAAATAGCTGAAGAGTTGATGAGTACTCAAGTCAAGCTCTTTCAAGATGAAATGAAAAAGATGCAAGATCAAATGAGCAAGTTGAAGGAAGAATTGAGCAAGAAGGTTGATGATGCAATAAGTGGCAAGAATGATATTAGTGACAAGAATGAAGCAAACAAAGATGCCGCTAGTGATATTGGAGCCGGTGAGCATGCTCATGGAAAAGGAATATATTCACACATGAGTTTTGACTATGGACAAATCATGAAAAGTTCAACACTCCATACTCCGTCCGTCAATATTGGCAAGCCACCTCACTTTGATGGAACAAGATACACCGATTGGTCTTACAAGATGAAGATGCATCTAATAGCCGCAAGACTTTGGGAAGTTGTGGATGTTGGTGTGATGATTCCTACCGATGAAGATAGAGAGATAACTGCAAAAGAAGTGCACAACCTTCATCAAAATGCACAAGCCGTAGCATTGCTTGTGTCAAGCTTATCTCTGGATGAGTTTAGAAAAGTAAATGGAATGGAAAGTGCAAAGCAAATTTGGGATACTTTGAAAGTATCATTTGAAGGAGATATAAGTGTGAGGAAAGGCAACATAGAGTTACTTCATGGTGAATTGGAAAGATTTGTATTCTTGCAAAATGAAACAACACAATCCATGTTTGATAGGCTCATGGCATTGGTCAACCGCATAAGAGCTCTTGGTAGCAACGAATGGGATGACAACAAAGTTGCTAGAAAGATGTTGAGAACCTATAGAGCCAAGAACAACATGCTAGCGTCCATGATCATGGAAAGGCCCGGTTATGATGAGATGACACCTCAAGAAGTTCTTTCAAAGCTCAAGCATCATGAGTGTCTAGATGAAGATGCAATCAATGCTCACAATCAAAATCCTAATGCAATGGGATTCAACAAGAGTGTCGCCCTTAAAGCAACTCAACAACATGAAGGTCAAGTTTCAAGTCAAGAGAAGAAGAAGAAAGTGAAGGATGATTCCTCAAGTGGAGAAGAAGATTCCGATGCGGAGGTTGCATTTATGATTAGAAATCTTAGAAAGTTTATGAAGAAGAAAAGCAATCGCAAGACCTATGGTGATGGTAAGAGAAGGTTCAAAAAGAGATTTTGCTATGGATGTGGTCAAGTTGGTCACTTCATAGCCGATTGTCCTAATGAGAAAAAGAAGCATAAGCATGACAAGGATGAAGATAAGAAGAACAAAGGCAAAAAGAGAGGTGAAGCTCATATTGGGGAAGAATGGGAGTCAAGTGATAGTAACTCAAGTGATGATGAGAAGAAGAAGAAGGGAGCCACAAACATCGCCATCCACCACTCTTCTTCACCGACCATGATCTTCCCCTACTCAACTTCACCACCAAAGCTCTTTGCCAACCTATCTTCACCACCGAGGCTCTTCTCCAACCTCATCGACAACGACTACTACACTCCAACTTGTCTCATGGCAAAAGGGGAGAAGGTACATACTACACCCGTTTCCTCTAGTGATGAGTATGATAGTTGTGATGATAACATAGAAGAAATTGAAGCAACCATGATAAAGAAATTTGGTAAAAAGGCATTCACTAAAATAAAAATGCTAATGAAGAAATTAGAGAAGAGGGATAGATGCTTAGAGTTGCAAGAAGATATAATTACTCAAGAGAGAGAGAAAAACCTTGCACTTGAAGCATCTATCGCCGAGGAAAAGATGAAGGTTGAGAAGTTAACCGTTGAATTGTCTTTAGCCAATGACTCAATTGGGAAATTGACTAAGGAACATTCCTCAGTTATTGATCAAATAGCTAGCCTTAAGAATGAAAAGAGTATAGCTCAAGAAAGCCTCACAAGCTTGAAAGAAAAATATCAAAATCTTGAGCTAAACTATAGTACTCTTTGGGCTAGCACTTCAACTTCTCCTAAGGCAACCGAAGTCTCTAATGTCTCCACTAGTGATGGTTGTAAAAGATGCTATAAAATTGATGTAAATGCATATGCAACTAACCTTGTTGAGTTAGAGAAGAAAAATAAGGAGATTCATAGGTTGGAGATGATATTGAAGAATGGGTGTAAGTGTCAAGAGCAATCTAACAAGACTATATACAAGTCATCAAGGCACCCATCAATCAAGGAAGGCATTGGCTACAATAGGTATGATGGAAAGGCAAATGGAAGGAATATAATAAATGGTGTGCCTTGTGTGAAGTTCAATAAGGGCGTTGCTCTTGATGAGCTTATATGCAAGGCGAACAACAAGGTATACATTCCAAAGATTCAACCTACAAATACCAAGACAATCAAGACAAAGCAATCCGATGTCCTCAAGCCACAAGCACCACTTCCACGGTGCTATGCTAGTGACTATATGTGTTGTTGGGGCAAGGATGGCAAGATTGTGGTTAAGTATGTTAGTGCCCAAAAGAGAAAGGAAATTATGAGGAGTGTTTGGGTGCCCAAGTTTTATGTGACTAACCCCTTAGGACCCAAATCTTTTTGGGTACCTAAAACAAAAGCATAATTTGTTTTTGTAGGAATATTCCTCCGGTGGAACAAGTTGGGTGTTGGATAGTGGATGCACCAATCATATGACCGGAGAGAAGGACATGTTCACATCATTTCAATCAAGTCATGATCAAAGTGGAAATATTGTGTTTGGTGACAATGGAAAAGGTGAAGTACTCGGTTTGGGTAAAATTGCAATATCAAATGATAATTCCATTTCTAATGTCTTACTTGTGAATTCGTTGAGATACAATTTGTTGTCCGTTTCACAACTTTGTGAGATGGGTTACAATTGTCTCTTTATGGATAAGGGTGTGGAAGTCTATAGAAGGGAGGATTCCTCTATTGCATTTACGGGTCATTTAAAGGGGAAACTCTATCTAGTTGATTTCACATCAAATAGAGTAAATCCTGAGACTTGTTTAATGGCAAAATCTAGCATGGGTTGGTTATGGCATCGCCAACTTGCCCATGTTGGGATGAGGAACTTGGCCAAACTTCAAAAAGGCGAACACATCCTTGGACTAACAAATGTTTCTTTTGAGAAAGATAGGATTTGTAGCGCATGCCAAGCGGGAAAATAAGTTGGAGCTAAACATCCCATCAAGAATGTTGTGACAACCGAAAGGCCATTGGAGTTGCTTCACATGGACATATTTGGACCCATCGCTTATATAAGCATTGGTGGTAACAAATATGGCTTTGTAATTGTTGATGATTATTCTCGTTTCACTTGGGTATTCTTTTTGCGTGAAAAGAGTGAAGTCCAAGGAATCTTCAAGAAGTTTGCTAAAGGAGCCCAAAATGAGTTTGATGTCAAAACCAAGAGAGTTAGAAGTGACAACGGGACGGAGTTCAAGAACACCAACATTGAAGAGTTTCTTGATGTAGAAGGAGTCAAGCATGAGTTTTCGGTTCCATACACTCCACAACAAAATGGTGTTGTGGAGAGGAAGAACCGAACGCACATAGAAGCCACAAGAGCAATGTTGGATGAGTACAAGACCCCAACTAATTATTGGGCGGAAGCGGTCAACACGGCATGTCATGCCATCAACCGCTTATATCTTCACAAGATAAGAGAAAAGACCGCCTACGAACTTCTAACCGGTAAAAAGCCTAAGGTGCACTACTTTAGAGTTTTTGGATCCAAATGTTTCATACTTAACAAGAAATCCAAAAGTTCTAAGTTTGCACCAAAGGTTGATGAAGGTTTCATGCTTGGTTATGGTACTAACGAACATGGATATCGTGTTTTCAATAAAACCACCGGTTTGATTGAAATTGCGGTAGACATGACTTTTGATGAAACCGACGGCTCTCAAAAGGAGCAAGTCAATGTTGAGAATGTAGGTAATGAGGAAGCCCCACATGAAGCAATCAAGAAGCTTGCTATTGGTGAAGTGAAGCCTGTTGAAGATGAAGATGAAGACCATGTTGTGCGTAATGATCTTGATTCAACCATTTATCATGTTTCATCAAATGAACATGGTGAAGCCTCCGCAACAAGAAACAATCAAGATGGGAGATCAAATGAAGCACAAGGTCAATCTCATGAAGATGGTGTCAACAATGAGCGAGCTCAACCACAACTCAACAATGAAGAAAGAAGTGAAGTCAACCCTCCGCAAGCTCATGATTGTGATCTTCCAATCAATCATGACTGTGATGATGATGATGATGATGGGCCTATCCAAAGATCAACTCAAGTGCCACATCCTAGAGTGCATCAATCCATTCAACGGGATCATCCCGTTGATAACATATTGGGGAGCATTCGACGAGGGGTAACTACACGTTCCTGTTTAGCAAGTTTTTGTGAATATTACTCGTTTGTTTCTCCTTTGGAACCTCGTAGGGTGGAGGAGGCACTTGATGATCCAGATTGGATGATAGCCATGCAAGAGGAGTTAAATAACTTCACTTGGAATGAAGTCTGGTCCTTGGTGGAAAGACCCAAGCAAAATGTGATTGGAACCAAATGGGTTTTCCGCAACAAGCAAGATGAGCATGGCGTGGTAACAAGGAACAAGGCAAGGTTGGTGGCTCAAGGATTCACTCAAATTGAAGGCTTGGATTTTGGGGAGACCTATGCACCGGTGGCTAGGCTAGAATCAATTCATATTCTACTTGCCTATGCCGCCCATCATGATTTCAAGTTATATCAAATGGACGTGAAGAGTGCATTTCTCAATGGCCCCCTATCCGAGTTGGTGTATGTGGAGCAACCACCGGGCTTTGAAGACCCCAAGTATCCAAACCACGTCTACAAGCTCAACAAGGCGCTCTATGGGCTCAAACAAGCCCCTAGAGCTTGGTATGATTGTTTAAAGGATTTCCTACTCAAACAAGGTTTTGAGATAGGAAAGGCCGATGCTACTTTGTTTACTCGCAAAGTCAATAATGATATCTTTGTTTGCCAAATATATGTCGATGACATAATATTTGGTAGTACTAATGTGGCTTTTTGTGAGGAATTTAGTAGGATTATGACAAATAGGTTCGAGATGTCCATGATGGGAGAGTTGAAGTTCTTTCTTGGATTTCAAATCAAGCAACTCAAGGATGGCACGTTCATAAGTCAAACCAAGTACACCAATGACATGTTGAACAAGTTTAACTTGGACAAGGCCAAGCCCATCAAGACACCCATGCCAACCAATGGACATCTTGATCTTGATCAAGGAGGAAAGGACGTTGATCAAAAGGTATATCGCTCCATGATTGGATCACTCCTTTACCTTTGTGCATCTAGGCCCGATATTATGCTTAGCGTGTGCATGTGTGCAAGATTTCAAGCTAATCCGAAAGAATGTCATTTGATGGCCGTTAAGAGAATTTTTCGGTATTTAGTGCACACTCCTAATCTTGGCTTGTGGTATCCTAAGGGCTCCACTTTTGAGTTACTTGGCTATTCCGATTCGTATTATGCCGGTTGCAAAGTAACCCGAAAGAGTACTACCGGAACTTGCCAATTTATTGGTCGTTCCTTGGTATCTTGGAGTTCTAAGAAGCAAAATTCCATTGCTTTGTCCACCGCCGAAGCCGAGTATGTGGCGGCCGGCGCTTGCTGTGCCCAACTACTTTGGATGAAGCAAACATTAAAGGACTTTGGATGTGAGTTAACCAAGATTCCACTCTTGTGTGACAACAAGAGTGCCATTAAGTTGGCAAACAACCCCGTAAACCACTCTCGAACAAAGCACATAGACATCCGGCATCATTTTTTGAGAGACCACGAAGCCAAAGGAGATATCGCCATTCATCATGTGAGCACTGAAAAACAATTAGCCGATATCTTCACAAAGCCCCTAGATGAGTCAAGATTTTGTGCTTTGAGGAGTGAACTAAATATCATTGATTCTCGTAACGTGGCTTGATCCCTTGCACACAAATTTTGTTTGATCTAGTTAGGAGAAAAGGATTGTGAAAACATTGTGTGCCACTTTCAAAAACTACTTTGTAATTTTCATGAGTGACTATTGTTTTGTATTGGATGAATGAAATCTAGTCACCTGTGAAAAATATGTGTGTCCATCATATTGTTGCCCCACATGGCAGAGCAAGTGCGGGTTAAGGTGTTTTTCTGTTTCCCTACGTCGGAAGTCCCGACGGCCGGGAGTCCCGGCTCGCGCCGGAAGTCCCGACCGCCGGAAGTCCCGACGTATGCCGGGAGTTCCGACACAGATCTGACTACGCCGGATTCGTTACCTGACTCCATTATAACCGGCCCCGTCTGTTTTTTTACTGCGGTTTCTCTTCCTCTACCGATGCCGATGCCGCCTCTGTCCCATCGCGCCCTCCCCTCCCTCCGCCGCCCTACCTCGCCCTCTGGCCTCGTGTCATTGGTGTGGAAGTGATTCCATTGGTGGAGGAGATTGTGCCCGTGGTTTTGTTCGTCGACGAGTGCGATTTGTTTCTTTTCATCTCCTCCGTTCTCGTTTCAAGGTACTACCATGGTGTTCTAACCCTAAATCCAATGTACCTTTGTTTTGCCTCTATACTTTCTTCCTCTCTACTCCTCTATCTCCCTTGTTTGTGTGTGTGTTGTGATTTGAAGCCCCATGAATGAGGTGGTCATTTTGGGCGTCGGAGGTCCCAGCGGCTGTCGGAGGTTCTAACCGTCGGTACTCCCGACGTCTGGCCGGAACTCCCGGCAGTCGGAAGTCCCGACCTTGGCCGGAACTCCCGACCCTAGAATGCCCTCTCCATTCATGTTTCTTCACTTCTCGATTCTCATTCGCGTCTCCTTGTATTATTTCTTAGTTCCACTGTGTATTCTTCACAGTCATGGAAGGCGGTAGCAGTCCCTCGCGCCATCAGGAAAATTTCAAAGAAGACTCAAGATCGTGCCGTTGTTCCCAAGCCGCCTGGCCGCACCAAGGCGTCTTACTCGCGTGGTGGTGCTGGTGTTTCCCATGGCCGTGGCCGTGGTGACCAGGGGACATCGGCTATCGGTCCTCCTCCTGTTGCTGCCCCTCCTCCTGCTCCTGCTCCTGTTGGGGCTGAGCTGATGGTTGATGAAGAAGAGGAAGCGCTGGATCGTGCCGGACGCACCATTGCTGTTCCACCGCTTCGCACCCCGACTCGTGGTCCGCCGGGGACATTTCAGCTTGTTCCATTCACCGATGTGTCGCCGGTCATGCGGGAGCCCTCCATGGCTCCGAATCTGGCTGGTGGATGGACGCCTCCCCTTCTAGTGGATTATCGTCACCGAGTCAAGGACATCCGGTACAACAGAGCAAGGAACCTGTATGTAGAAGATGAGAAAGATCTCCGCCTTGAGTATCGTTTCTGGCACCCCTTCCATTATGATTTCTATGATTCCATTCTTTATCGGAAGTTTTTGAAGAAGAAGGAGCCACCGGTCCTTCAGATGAAGTGCATTGATGCATATTATCTTGGCAAGTACAAGGAACCCGAGCTGGAGCAGATGGTTCGAGATATACAATCAATGGGGTTGTCTTACCTGCTAGCATTTCGGAAGAATTGGAACAATGAGCTAATTTGTTAGTTTTATGCTTCTTATCATCATGAGAGAGACCAGACCGGTGCTGTGGACATTATTCACTGGACCATGGAAGGCAAGCACTATAAGGTGGACTTTGTCAATTTCTCTCGCCTTCTAGGTTTGGGTCACAATGACTGGACTGCAAATCAGCTAATTGAGTATGAGGATCTTGCTTTGGAGGAATATCAACACATGTATCTTGAGGGTCACAGGGCTGATGGACAGACCACATTTCTGAAGCCATATTATTATGTTCTGAACAACATCCTGAGACAGATATTGTATCCGAAGGTAGGTGACTCCACCTTTCTTCATAATGATTCACAGAAGGTGCTTCAGCGTTTTGGAGATGAGTTTGAGAAGTTGTCCATCAGCCGCTATATCTGGTATAAGATTCATGATGCTTCTGAGGATCCGGTGAAGCACCTGCCCTATGCACCGTACATCATGCATATCATAGAGCATGTGTCTGGCATCCGTTTTCCCTATGACTCTGAGCATAAGGTCCTCAAGATATCCAACAAGACCTCTATCATTGCTGCTAGAGAACTAAAAGAAAAAGCTGAGGCAGCCCGTGCCCCAGGGAAAGGTCCTTCGGGTTCTTGCTCTCGCCGTGGTGCTGCCACCACTACTGCTGTTGCTGCTGCTCGGTCTTCCAGTGATGAGCCCCTCTCTTCGTCCTCCTCCGGAAAGAAGCCCAGCAAGTTCAAGTTTCTAATGACCTACATGTTTGGACAGTGTTGTACTAGTGCTCAGCGTGAGCACGACATGCAAGAGAGGCTATATCGATTGGAACAGCAAGCAGGAATTGTATCTTCTCCTCCGCCGCCATTTGTGCCTCCTTGTGATCCATTGGCTTTATATGATGAGGCTTGTGCGGCGTACGACGATGATGCTTCTTCTCGCCCACATGGCAAAGGGAAAGCAACTGAAGACGATGAGGAATATCAAGAGGAAGAAGATGATGAAGAAGACGACGATGGTGAGGAAAGTGACCAAGGCGATGATGATGACTCCGATGATGAGTAGTTGGTTTCTCATGCGGCCTACCCTTTTGGCACTTGTTGACAAAGGGGGAGTGTTAGGCTTTGATTTATTGTAATAAGTTAGTTGGTCTTTATGTTTTGGAACTTTAAAACCTTTAGCGTGTATGAACTTTGTCGTGTGGTGGCAACCGTGTGATGGACAACTATCTATTTATATGCGTGTGATGGATGATTGTAGGATAAGTAATGTTTTAATCTATCTTATTTGCTTGTGCTTATCTCTACTTGTCATGATGAATGTTTTTTTGTATGGCCATATGTTACTTCAAGTTTCTACTTTGAAATCTTGGCCATCATACTTCTTTTTACTTGTTGTGTGAAATAACATGTCATATTGCATCTCTTTTCACCGATACTTATTTTTTCACACATACTTGTTGCACCCCACGGATTGCAAAATTTAGGGGGAGCTTTTGTCTTGGTGTATGCAATCATGTATACATGATTTCAAATTGAAATTCAAATTCATGCATACATCAAGGGGGAGCTCTCCATAAATTTTGGGGTTCAAAAGTTTTAAAATCTTTTATTCTTATAAAAGCCTAAGTTGGTTGTCATCAATTACCAAAAAGGGGGAGATTGAAAGTGCATTTGCCCCCTATGTGGGGTTTGGTGTATTGATGACATCCAAATTAGGGACTAATGTGATCTTAATGAGATATGTTGCAGCTATTAGTCCCATAAAAGATTCAAAGAGTTGATAAAGATGAAATGGTATCCCTCAATTCTTGAAGTTGCAAAGGCGGACGAATTCAAAATGATCTTCAAAGGTTTTAATTTTGTTTTTGAGTTTAGGATCCGCCGCACTATAAAGAGGGATGCAAGTTTAGTTGGTCTGAGGAAGATAGAGTGCTCAAGCATTTAAATAAAATCAAAAGTGTGTCACTCTAGCACTTCATGAGCACATAGAATATTTTTCTGTGACTTTCGGTGTCGAAAGTCCCGACGTAAGTCAGAACTCCTGATAGTCAGAAGTCCCAACCTAAGCCAGGAGTCCCGGCACCTGTGCTTCTGACTCCTCGCTGTCTGTGCACGTCGAAAGTCCCGACGTTCACCGGGAGTTCCGACCGTCGGAAGTCCTGACGTTCGCCGGGAGTTTCGACACTAACCTGACCCAAGCCGGGAGTCCCGGCCTCAGCAGTGCTGGCTGTTTGATTAACTGTGCTCGTCGAGAGTTCCGACCGTCGGAAGTCCCGACGTTTGCCGGGAGTTCCGACACTGACTTTCACCCGTGGACTTCTGACTCGTTGTGAACAGTGTTTTCTATTGTAGTCGAAACTCCTGGGATCTGCGTCGGGACTTCCGACGTAGATCTGAACGGTTGGATTTTCTCTTGGAGTATAAATACTCCTCTCTTCACTTCTAACCGTTACAGACTCATTTCACAGTTGACTCACTTCGTGCTGAATAGCTCCCAAGCAACACAAGCACCCCTCTCCTTCCTCCCCTGCTCTCATCTTCGATTCCCTTAGGTTTTGAGTGAAAGGAGAGTGGATTAAGTGAGAGCATCACTTTGGAAAGCTTGAGCACTTGATTTCTTTGTCAAGCTGGTTGATTTTGCGTCTATTACTCTTGGGGTTTTGCCCCTAGCCAGCTAGGCATTGCCCTAGAGCTTCCATCTTGTGGAAGAGCCTTGGGAAGTTTGTATCACCCTTCGATTTCTTAGTGGAAAGCTCAAGTGACCTTTGTGGTCGCTTTGAGAGAGGCAAGGAGGTGGAAAAGACTCTGACCTTAGTGGTCACCTCAACAATGAGGACGTAGGAGCTCCTTTGTGGGGTTGCCGAACCTCAGGATAAATCCTTGTGTCCCGCGTGCTTGTTGTTGTTGTGATTGTTTGAGATTACTTGTATGTGTTTGTCTCTTTGTCTCCAAAATCTCCATTTTAGGGTTTGGACTCGATCTACGGTTTGGAGGCATTACGGCGTCAAGGGAGTGACCCAACATCTTCACCAAACCACTAGGAAGTGAGGTTGTAAGTTTATTTATCTGCAAAGTTAAATTTGGCACTGCTTTTGTAGTTCACGTAGGCATCGGAACTGCTGACGTTTGCGTTGAAACTTCTGACAACGTCCGGAGTTCTGACCCAAACGTCGGGACTTTCGACTGTGGATGACAGATTTGAACTTAGCATTTGCAGTAAATTTTTAGATATGCCTATTCACCCCCCCCCTCTAGGCATTGTTAGATCCTTTCACGAAGCGACGCCCCCAAAGATATGGCCTCCAGTGCCGAACAGCTTGTACCAATCCAATGAGTTCCCGCTCATACGCAGTGAGCTTCATGTGTCATGGCGAGAACGACCTGCTGAAGAATGCTATAGCGCCCGTGCCCTAGTGCAGCACAGCGCCAAAACCCAATCTAGAAGCATCACAATCCACCATGAAGGGTAGCTCAAAATCCAGCAATTGGAGAACCGGAGCTGCAGCCAGGGCTTGTTTCAATGCCATGAACGCCGCTGCTGCCGCCTCAGACCAGAGAAAAGCATCCTTGCGCAGGAGCTACGTGAGAGGCGCAGCAATGGCACCAAAGTCCTTGATGAAGCGGCGGTAGGAGCCTGCCAAGCCGAGGAAGCCACGGAGACCCCGCGCTGAGCATGGCTGAGGCCACGACATCATGGCCTCCACCTTGGATTAGTCCATGGCCACCCCACCAGCGAAAATGATGTGGCCCAGGTATGTGACGGAGGACGCGGTGAACGAACACTTGCTGCGCTTGATGCGTAGCTGCTGTTCCCGCAGCACTGTGAGGACTGCCTTGACATGTTGGAGGTGCACCGTCCACAAAGGGCTGTAGATTAGAATGTCATCGAAGAAAACCAATACGAACTTACGGAGGTACAGCTGAAGGACCATGTTCATGAGGCTTTGGAATGTCGCCGGCGCGTTGGTCAGGCCGAACGACATGACCAAAAACTCAAAGTGCCCATGATGTGTGTGGAAGGCCGTCTTCTCAATGTCATTGGCGTGCATCCGGACTTGATGGTAGCCCGAACGGAGATCCAATTTGGTGAACAATTTGGCACCTTTGAGTTCATCCAGGAGCTCCTCTACCACTGGAATGGGGAACTTGTCCTTAACTATGCGGTCGTTGAGGGCGCGATAATCCACACAAAAGCGCCATGAAGAGTCCGACTTCTTGACCAGCAGCACCGGCGCTGAAAATGGTGACGTACTTGGCCGGATTATGCCCTGGGACAGCATAGCTGCACACTGTGATTCGAGCTCTTCTTTCTGGAGTTGTGGGTATCTGTAGGGGCAGACTGCCACCGGCGTCATGTTGGGCTGTAGGTGTATGCGGTGATCACATGAACGGACCGGCGACAAGCCCTGGGGCTCAGCGAAGAGGTCCTCAAACGACTGCAATAAGCGCTCCGTCAGAGCTGGCCCATCTTGGCACAGTGCATGGAGGCATTGAGTTGATTGTACATCATGCCATGTCGAGCCGATGCCACGCCAGAACATGAGGCGGCCGTCACGTGAGAATGCCATACACAAATCATCGAAGTCCTAGAGGATGGGTCCCAATGTCCTCAGAAAAGTGACACCGAGGACCATGTTGTAGCCGTCATTCTGGATCGAGTAGCAGTCGATGGAGAAGTGTTCATCGGCAATGCGAATGGCGACGTCCTTCGTGAGGCCACGCGGTCACCATTGGCGACTATGACCCTAGCGCCCAGGCAGGGATGGAACTGAAGGCCCACGCGTCGGGCGACGTCGCCACGCACAAAATTATGCGTGGACCCCAAATCCAAGAGCGCAACAAACTGCTCATTGCCCATCTGGATGTAGAGCTGCATGGTGTCCTTAGTCCGAATGCCAGTAATGGCATTGAGCTAGATCATGGGAGCATCGGGGTTGAAGGGCAGCTGGTTCGCTGCTGCAGGTGCCGCTGGTTCCTTGTCGACGTCATCTGGTTCCTCGACGATGTAGTCTGATGCCTCCAGATAAAAGAGCCAGGCGCACTTGTGGCCGCAGACGTACTACTCATCGCAGTTGTAGCAGAGCCCCTATTTGCGACATTCAGCCATCTCCTCCGGTGACAGCCGCTTGAATGGTCTTGTAGTGACTGCTGGCGCGGATAAAGCTGACGCCGAACCCCCCTAGAACCCCGCTAGCGCGGTAAGTGCTGGTGCAGTCCCCGCATTGCAGTGAACCGGGCAGGCCGATGGCGCTAGCAGGGCGAGTGGCGTAGGCATATTCTGCCGCTCATATGCGTGTGCCAGCCGCATGGCCCGCTGGAGATCTTGTGGGTTGTGGAGCTCGACGTCGACGCGGATGTGGTCTAGAAGGCCCCCGATGAACAGTTGAGCCTGCTGATACGGTGAGAGGCGACCGGCGTGTGCCATACGTGCCTAAAACGCCTCTAGGTACGCCTCAACCGATGATGTGAATGGAGGCGTGCCAGGTCCGCCAAGTGATTGGTACTGAGTGGGGGTCCGAAGCGCTAATGGCACAGTCTCTTGAACTCTTCCCACTCGGGCTGGCCGGCGTCGCGTTCTAGGATTGTGTACCACATCTGGGCTGTGTCGGTGAGGTGGTAGGACATGAGCCAGACCCAATCCACGTGACGAGTCTACTGGCCGTGGAAAAACTGCTCACACCTGAGCAGCTAGCCAAGCGAATCCTCCTTGCCGTCATAGGTGGGGAAGGACAGCTTATGGTAACGGGGAACAGCAGGGCCCTCCGGCTCTAGTGGAAGATGAGGCAATTGCGGCGGCGTGTGCATCGCGGCCGAAGGTGGCGGCGCAACAACCCCTGCTCCTTGCATGATGGACGACAGGGAAGGCACGGGCGACGGCGAGTGGGAAAAAGGAATCTGGTTGATGGGAACACCCGTAGACGGCGGCTGCGGCGGTAGGGACAGGGCACCGGCAAAGGTGACTCCCATGGTCGGCACTAGTGGTGCTAGTGGTGCGGAGAACGGAAGCTCCAAGATGGCTGGACCCAACGCAGGCAGCGCTGGGATGCCGCCGTAACCCGGTAGCCCATACTGGAAGAACGGTTGCCCCAAAGATGAGGCCTGGCACTCCACCGCGGTGAGACGCAAGGAGATGTCCCCCATCTGGCGTTGCATCGCATAGATGGCCATCGTCAAGGCGTTGAAGGCCTCGGTGGGAGATGCTGGGGTCACGGATGGTGGACTGGGCAGCGATGCGGTGGTGGAAACAATTGGCGCGGAGGTGGTGAACACAGGGAGTGCAGAGGTGGTGGAGGCGACGGTGGCAGCGGTAGTGGTTGGAGCGACGACGGCGGCGGACGACCTAGGACCAGACATGGCTGATACCAGGTTGTTGGAACTTAGGGACCTGAGGGAGTAGGAGTGGGAGATGAGAGGCCTAGGCTTGAAACCCCGGCGACGAACTGGCGGCGCCGTGCTCGGCGCCTGGCTGGAAGATCGATGGCAATAGGAGATCGTGAACAATAATACCCGAGGGCCCAAGGTGAGATATACTCAATCTCAGGCTGATCTTTATTCCTTTAGATTGTTTAATACTTATAGCAATTCAATAACAAACCTTTCCTAAATCTAAGGGCTAACAGCCCTGACTTAACAAACCCCAACTCAACTAGGACTCTTAATAACTACTCCTATAGAACCGGCTGAAGCCCAAACCAGCTCCCACGCCTGGGCCTAGTGGCCGCACCCTAGTGCCTGGCCCCACCCCCTACCTTAACCACTCTTCTTGTCACGGTGGTGGTACACCTTTCCCACCATAACATGACTACACTAATGTAAATGTATATTGGCCTAGTCCCTGAAAAGCATTAATGGAAAAGATGGGTTGCGCGTGTGCGTGCATTTATATATGTGAATACGCATATATGTACATGAGCATCTGCATCGCCTACACCATGTTAGAAAGAAAAAGAAAAAAAACTCTAAAGAGAAGACTTTGAAAACGGTGGTTGATGATGGTGTGTGGATATAAAAAGAAGATTATGAAATGTAATGTGATGTGGATTGTACACTAGTCTTGTCTTGTCTAATAGACAGTGCCCGCTGATCTTGACTTATTGAGTCGTTTTAAAACAATTTATGAGAGACAATTTGCATTAAGGGTTATTTTTAAGTTGTTTCACACTAATTTCACTATTCTTTAATCTGTGCTCAAAATAAAAGAAAATCTTGAGTTTCTTGGCAACAATATAGTTGTTAAGATGTCTTACAATTCTATTTAATATAATATAAGATTTTACGATTCTTGTAGTCACACCATGATTGATGATCCCATCATTAGAATTTTGGCATGATATTTAAGACTGTGATTGTAATAACTTTGGCAACAACAACTCGTAGGATGGTGCACAAGCAATATTATAGTCCTAAATTTTAGCTCATGAGAAAGGGGTTTTGAGAAACATCATTATTTTTCTCTTAGTTCCATTTATCTCATCACATCAACAGAATTCATGCATGGTATTGTCTAAGACGGCTTATAAAACCGGTGAGGTATACCAAATTACCAACAGACTAGGCCCATCATGAAAATATGTCTTTTAGGATAAGATTTGTTAACCCTTAAAAACTACAAACATCAATAGCTTTTAATCATTTTTAGTTCTAAACATGTAAGATGTGTGTAAATTTAACCTCAAATTTGGAGGATTTTGAGAACACATTGTGTCGGGTTCATGAACCCGGGGTCCCCAATGGAACCGCTTCCCAATAAAAACTCGGCCCAGCAGACGGCGTAACGACAACGCGTGCCTCCCGGGATGGTCCAGATACATAATGACAGGCCAGGACAACGATCCGGTCCCCGACCGGAAGGCCTGGCCAATGTGGGACCACAGTCCGACTCCGACCTCCTTTTTTGATCGGGGATACGCCGGACCTCTGCTCATGGATCTTCCCCAACCGGCACGGTCGAGGCCGACTGGGAACAACCGACCGGGGATGCCCGCTCAATGAAGGCCCAGGGATCAGGCGAAGCAGATAAGGTAAGGCGCTCAAGTCAACCATAATACCGAGGACCATACTCTACCATACCCTGTGCACCTACAGGACAGTGCCACCAGGGCATGCTACATGGGCACTATGCAACCTTCCAGACGCGTCAGAGCACAAATAGTATTGTGGGCACCAACGTTTGCCGTACCAGGCGAACATGATAGAGCCTGCCACATGCGTCTGGACATAAATAGTATTATGGGCACTTATGACCATCTCGTACCCGACAGCGTGGGCAACAAGACTAGGTAGCATACGTATTCATTCTCCCTTTCTCTAACTTGTAAGGCCATCCCCTTTGACTATAAAAGGGGATGAGCTCTCTCCTAAAAAGCTCTCTAGCTCTCGAAAGAAAAAAGAAGCTAGATGATTCGAGGACTCGATGACCTGAGGACTCGAATAGCTTAATAGCTCTAGAACTCTAAAGCTACACAGAGCATGCACTCCAATACTTAGCGCACGTTAGAGCACCCTCACTCTCTCCCCTTCGGTTCAGAGTCCGACCGGGCCTTTAACACCTCTTTCTCATTCCTACTTGTTTGTAACCCCACAACAAACTTCGAGCACCTAGGCTTAGGAATAAAGTCACCGACCGACTGAAACTGGACATGGGGCACGTTGCCTGAACCAGTATAAATCTTATGTCATTGAGTGCTAGGCCACATCCGATCACAACGCATGGCCAAACTACAAATATTTACTTGTTGGTCACTTTTCGCACCGACAGTTGGCGTCGTCCATGGGGAAGACGTCGTGCGTTCACGCTTTTGGTCAGCGGATGGCCCACCTTTCCACCATCTCCATCATGGCGGGCTCGAGCGATACAATTCGCTTTGGCTCGCTGGAATTTCCTGCGCTCCAACCTATTGGGGTGTGGGTTCCTTCTGTCTTCTAGCCGCTCCAGACTTTCCTCTTCGGGAGTCTGGATTTCGTCGCCGACCGGCTCGGCGAATTGCGCCTCGGCGAGGAGGCGCTCATCCCGGTGTCCACTGGAGGAGGAGTGCTCTCCACCGGCCCCGGGCCACTCGATGACCCCAATGTTGAGACAATCGCGCTTCGCCTCGAGCCCATGCTGGGCTCAAACCCCACGATGAGTGATGTACATTTTGTTCTTTACTCACTATTTAATACCATCCGCCAACTCTCCAAAAGGACCCCGTTATCTCCACTATGACCGTCGTGCGAATGGTTCCCTATGGCTTCACGTCCCCTAGGGACATGTGTGTGTGGGGGATCCAAAGGATGCTGATGCCGCCCCCTCTTACATCCGAGTTCATGGGGATGGCGGGCTATGCTCTCGCCTCCTTTCACGACCTCGTCGATGATGAGGTCGAAAGCGATGGCTCCAGCATCGATGACATCATGGCACCTAGTCACCCTCTGTCCTAGGAGTGCGCTATGGCAGATGCCCTAGGACAGCCACCGCTGGTAGCGGAGTCTCTGCAGACTCACACCCCTCCAGACCCTCATGTAAAGGCCCTCGCGCGTGCGCAGGAGTACGGCAAGGAGTAACAACAAAGGTGGTAGAGTTAGCCGCCATTTGCACTGGCACGCTCAGCGCAGCACACTGTGCAATATGCACATCACCTGGTGAGCGGCACTCGGGGCCACGCCCGTTATGTCTAGTGTAACATCCTGGACAGAGGGAACTATCCCCCTTAGTTTGCTTAGGCTAGCTAGAACATCGTTGCTGCGGCGATGCTTCTACGTGGCCTCCCCGAGCCTGCTGACCCCTAGGAATAGGTAATCCAATGGAACCTTCGGGTGCTAGTGGAGACCGCCACCGTTCAACAGGCGGAGAGCTCTGCATCGCGACACCGGCTCATGGCCTCTTGCCCCACTGGGGGACTGGGGCCGCACCAGTCGAATTGCTCCATCCACTCACCACTATAGTTGCCTGGTGTGGGGCAGGAAGCCATGGCTACACCATAGCCCAACCCAGTCCCTACTCCACATCAGCCACCTCTGCATGAACGGCTCGGGCCAAACTGTGACACTCGTAGTGTCATCAACAATTGACGCCATGCCCGGCATGATGATGACGTCCATCGAGTGATGGCAAGAGAAGGTGGCATGGGCCCCAACCTGACCATTGAGGGATGTGGGGACACGTACCCTAGCCATGGTGGCTGACCAAATGACCGAAGCCCCAGCCTGGATAGCCTAGGGCCATGGGCCTTCGATCATCGCATCTAGAGAGCGCCGTTCCCACAGCACTTTCGACCACCCACTAACATCACCAGATACACCGGGGAGACCAACCCCGGTATATGGCTCGAAGACTTCTGGCTCGCCTGCCGAGCCGAAGGGGTGGATGATGACCACTTCATCATCTAGTATCTCCCCATCTACGTGGGGGAGCATGTTCGAGCGTGGCTCGAATTCCTTCAGCCCGACAGCATCCGCGATAGGGCAGATCTCAAGAGGGTCTTCGTTGGCAATTTCCAAGGGACATATGTTTATCCTGGGAATTCCTAGGACCTCAAGAGCTGTCAGCAGTTGCCTAACAAGTCCCTACGGGATTACATCCGTAGGTTCTCAAAGCGGTGCAACTCCCTTCCTGATGTTGTCGACGCGAACGTCATCAGGGTGTTCCTCTCTGGGACAACCTATGACTCCTTGATCCATAAGCTTGGCTGTGTGAAGCCTCGAACTACCTGTGACCTGCTCGACATCACCACGAAGCATGCCTCTAGCAAGGAGGTGGTTGGGGCAGTCTTCAGCAGCGGTCGAGACAGGGGCAAGGCCAAGCACGAGGACCAAGGCGAAGGCCCCTCCACACAAAGGGGCAAGAAGAACAAGATGGATCGGCACCGATTGGCAAACCTAGCCTTGGTCACCGTGATCGATCGTGCAAGCAAGCAGCCCCAGCAGAGCCAACCCGACCACTTCGATAAGCTCATGGAGAGTCCATGCACCAACCACGCCTACCCCATCAAGCACCTGTACAAGGACTATGAGCTCCTCAAGCGCTTTCTATGGTAGGCTGACAAGCCAAAGTGTAGGGGACCATGACACCTAAGAGGCGGGGGGTGAATTAGGCAACTTAAAATTCTAACTCTAAACTATGGCCTCTTTTTCTAACCCTAGCAAAACCTATGCAATAGATAAACTATCCAAATGTGCAATTACGGTTTTGATAGTGTGTTGCTATCTCTACCGCAAAAGGAGTAATACAATCGATGTAAATGCAGAAGCTAAAGAGAAAGGTAGAGATATGCAAACTACCATCGATGACTCCGGTATTTTTACCGAGGTATCGAGAAGAACACAAGCTTCCCCCTAGTCCTCGTTGGAGCCCCTCACAAGCAATCCCTCGCAAGGGCCAAGCTCCCAGTTGAGTAACTCTATAGATTGCCTCGGGCCTTCCCCACGCGCAAGTGGGTCTCCGACGTGCCTTCTGGCAAGCCTCTCCCGGATGCTCCCTGTCGTCTTCACTATCAAGCTTCTAGCCAAAATGCCGCGGGCCTTGTTCCCTCCGGTACACATTGGCAGCCACACCACAACCACGGTTGGTTTGATCTTGCAAGACTATAAGCCCCTCTGATGTACAACAATGGTGCACGCAAGCACAGAGTAGTAAGAGATATGCAAACCTCATTAAACACTAGGCCTAAACCTAGAGCAAGCGCATAAGCGGTGGTCTAATCAACCAAAGCACCTATGCTAATCACCTAATGAATCACTAAGCACTATGCAAGTGGAGATCACTCAAATGGTGTATCAACACCCTTGATATGTTTTCTCAGCTCCACACACTTCAAATGGCCGGTTGGGGGGTATTTTTATAAGCCCCAATGAGAAAGTAGCCATTAGGGATGAAATCCTGCTTTTCTGCTACTGACTGGACGCGTCCTATCGTCCTGACCATTAGAGCCGTGATCAACTGATCGGACGCTGCTAGCGTCTGGTCACAATTTCGCTGCTCTAGAACCTCTTTGTACTTGATCGGACGCTACTTTCCTGTGTTCGGTCAATGTTGTTGTTCAGCATCCGGTCACTGCTGCTGCCGAGCCTCTTGATCAGAGCGTCTGATCACTGTGCTAACAGCATCCAGTCCAGCGTCCGGTCACCTCTGTGAGCTCGTTTCTTTGTGATCTTGCGTCCGGCTTGGTTCCTATCTTTGTGCTTGGACTTTGCTTGATATCTTGGGTCTTCTCTTGTGTTCTAAGGTCTTGCTTAAGGTGTTGATCATCGGATCATCACGTCGCCTTCGTCCAAGTCACGTCTTGCACCCTATTGAACTACAAAACAAACATTTGTAAATTTATTAGTCCAATTTGGTTGTGTTGGTCATCAAACACCAAAATCCAAAGTAAATGGGCCTAGGGTCTATTTTCCTTACAATCTCCCCCTTTTTGGTGATTGATGACAACACGACCAAAGCAAGCAAATAATAAAAATTTGGAATTTAAAAACTATCTACTTGCTAGGATGCAATGCAAGGGTCAAGGTTATATGATGCTAAAAGATACTACTTTTAAGACTAAAAGATACTACATAAAAACATATCTTGCCCTTGAAAATGTCCCCATGTGGCATTATGGATTTAAGTCTTGCTTCCTACAAATTCTCCCCATTACATGGACTAATCCATAATCCACTATCCTCCCTTTCTCGAACCATTACCACTTGTAGACCATTACCACTTATAAATTATTATGATCTAGCTTTTGTCCTACCAATTAGTGCTTGCTTTTGGTCCACTAAATTGTCCCCTTTGGAATCAAACACTGAAAAGGAAGACATTAGTAGCACAAGGGAGGGTCAAACTTTGTGAACCTTTGTAAGTAGAGTGGAATAGGTCACAAAATTTGACTCTCATATTATATAGACTAAGCTCCCCCTAAATATATGCATACATATGGTAGAAGGCAAAGCATATGCATAATTGGCAAATTATTGCTCAAGAGAATTTAATCTATATAATGCATGGAGAAAGCATATAAATATTAAAATAAAATCAACATGATGATATCGGTTTAGAAATACCACATGTGGAAACCAATTTGATTTCTACCACTTGCAATAGGTGGTCAATATTTGAAGTATAATGCTTAACTCCAGGGACTCCATTTTCCTTGCAATGAGACTACTACACACATGATAAGCTTGAAAAGGTGTTAGTCTCAAAGTATCAAACATGTAGTGTAACCTCCCCTAAATTTGTGCACACAAGTATGAAATACTTGTAGGAAACATGCACACTGATTTTAGAATTAAAAATACCACTTGAAAGATGACATCATATGAAAGTGAGAGTCATTTTCGAAGGCGATATTCGAGAGAAATTATCTACAATTTGGACTTTGGCACATATTAGATGAACAATTGTAAGACAAGCTATGTGTCGTGCTCCTATACAATTTTAAACCATGTAGGTTTGTTCCAAGGGTTAAGAATGAAACCAAGCAAGCCTACCATAAGATATACCTAGTGTATGCATAACTAAAGATATAAGCATGCAAATACAAACATAGGCATGAAAAGTAACTAGATGCTTAAAGATACCAATTTGTAAGAAATACCACTTGTAGGAAGTGCAAATTGATACTACTTGAAGGATATTGAATATAGTTACCTAACATGGGAAGGGGAATTTGGGTCCATAGTATTCACTAACCCACTTGGCAATGATTTTGTCGATCATGATGCATCCCATGAAATGCACCCATACTTTGCCAAGTCTCCAAATTCCCTGAAGTCCATTGGACTTCTCACTTCCCTTTCGGGATCCAAACCTTCTTGGTGCTCTTCATGTTGGAAATAATTTTCTTTGGCACCTAAAAGCGTTTGACCCCATTGTTGGCTTGCTTGTTCACCTTGATGGCCACCACCTTGTCATTTTTCTTCTTTTTCAAGAGATAAGGTGTGGAGGCCTTCTTGTCCACCTTGTTGGTATAGGTGTTTGTAACACCCTCGGTGTTACATTGTACCATTTGCTAAAACCATGTCATGAGCATAATGTTTATGTATTATTGCATGTGGTAAAATGAGAAATTAAATTTTATTGCACTAGTTCTCAATTTGAGCTCTAATTTATTCCTTGTTCAAATACTCTCGCACAGCCCAAATCACTTTCATTCATCCTGATCCAACTCCAGCTCTTATTATTCTTCTCCTCCTTAATTTCTCATGCACGCACTCGGCACTCGCAAGCCCGCGAAGCACGCTTCAGTACATTCTTTGGCAAGACGCAATGCTTTTACTTTGTCGTGTCAATCAAGTCAAGTTGGCAGCACATGACCGACCGACAGCACCATCACACACGCTACACATTAATCTCAATCACAAGCTCTGCCCGCTGCGCACGTCGCTTGCTCGCTGCTCAGTTGCTTTGCAAACACAGCTCAGACACCTTTTCATGCGTCAGCATTGCAACAATGCAAAATTATGGTAGCACGAAGTAAACACAGTTCACTACGTCTTGCACTGTTCATCGCAGAAAACACTAGTCATCGTAGAAAACACTGTACACCGTACAAACCAATGTTCATTCGAGCAGCACGTCGTGCACATGCAGCGCTTTATTATCTTTAAGCAAGCTAGTTCTGCCATAGCCTGCAGTACAAGTACCAGCAGATGGAACGAGTCTGCCGTGCCGTGTGCAGTGGTGTGCCTGGACTGGCTGAGTGAGGACTAGAACACTATATATGCTTTAACAGCCTAGCGAGGGGGAGTGCATGCCTTGTCTAAGAATAGAAAGCTAGGGGACCGCATGCATGCTGGCCAGGCACAGTGCCATCACATGTGCTCTGTTTTGTGGCTGCATGTGCGTATGTGAGAGCTGGTCCATTTAATTTGCTGTCGCTCCTATAGCTTGCATGCTGAGAGAGAGCGAGAGCATGCAGCTGCTTTTGACCAACAGGTAAATGCACAGCGCCTGGCCGCCTCCTGCCACTTGCATGCGTTGCTGCTGGCCGCTGCTTTGCGCTTTAAGTGAGGGCACTGCTGAGCTGTACTCCGTGCTGGGCGACCACCTAGGCATGTGCGCGCCGCACCTGGTGATTGCGCTAGCATAGAGAGGCGCATCCACTACAGGGCAAACGATCGCCGTTCTGAATTTGGGTACAGAAGTAGACTTGACCGATGACCCCGTTTGAGACTTGATGAGTGGTTGGTGAGAAACTCCATTTGTCCAGTCGGAGCTAGCACGGCAAGGCAAAGCTTCAATAGCTAGTACATACCCAGCCCAGGTCCACGGTCTACTGCACATCACATTCGTCTATCAACATTGAAGTCTCAAGTACAACGGCACACTGCTACACGCTTCTCCAGTTCATTCACAGTAGCCATGCCTAACCTTCTTGCCGTCCTCTTTATCCTCCTCTTGCTTAATTCCATCCCCATGTCTCTTGCCTTTAAAAGGATATGCCGAGCCGCCGAGCCGTTCCGCTCCGCTACTCACTTGCTTCTCTCAAAAAAAGTTTCTCTATTCTTGCCCGTGAAAGCTGTGTCTATCGATTTCTCCCCAAGCTGTAATCGATCGAGGTAGCTATCCTACAAGAATTCCTTCATTCTCCTTCTTCATTATTTCCTTGACCCACGGTCTCATCCAGTATTTCTATACACACAATCATGTGCTGGTCAACAAGTCCAATAGCATGATTAGCCTCCTCCAATAATATCATTTCTTCACCTCTAGAGCTCATTTGAATTTATTTATTTATTGTGAAATAAATTTTATTAGATTCCTAAATTCCTGATCTATCTATTGGTATATTTTGTTCGTATGGTTCTACGATGTTTTAGGGTTACTTATTAATTCTAGGTTGCTTGTTATTATTATGGTTATTTAGGGAATGACTTTTTGTGATGTGTTGGTAAAAATGCTAGCCCTAAAAATTTTACAATGGACTCATGATAATATTAGATACTCTCTGTAATTTTTGTAGCCTCTGAATAGCTAATTTATTAAGGTAGCTAACATACCCTAATTTAAAGCATATGAAATCATTTAAGAAATTAGTTGGTATGAGATCAGTAGAGCTAGATTGTTAGCATGATAAGCGTGTTCTTATTTTAAGAGTTGCGGTTGCCTAAATATTAATTATTGCATCATCGTCGCTGCATGCATATAGAGAACGAGCCACTGGAGATCGTGATCTTCGGCGAGCAGTAGTACGACGAAGTCATCGAAGAGTACGAGGAGGAGATCCTTGTGTAGGAGGACATCCCGGAGCCATCAGTTGCTGACACCCCGCCTGCCCAAGGCAAGCCCCAGTGCATAACCCTTATTTTGAATAATAACTAGATATATATGTTTGTGTTGTGCATTTACGTTACAGGCATTTTATGAAAACTACGTGCATAAATATATCCACCCATGAGTCCTACTAGTATAGGTCGAGTAGCTGCTATGCTCAGGATGTCGGTAGCATGGGTAACCTGTCGTTGCACACAAATAGGCGATAAATATGATCACTCTTGATAAAATGGTGGAAAGGAAAATGGTGATCGGGTAGGGATATGGTTAGGTTCTGGTGGGTGTAAAGGGTTGTGTCCTGCGGCCAACAGGGCATAGCTCGGTTACACTTTTTCCCTGTCTGTATCAATTAAGGATCGGTCATTGCATAAGTCTCGAGGCAAGTCACAGATCTATTATCCCAAGCGCATACTTGTGTATGGGCGCAGGGAATACTCGTTGCTCTCCTGTCGTGGATCCAGCTCTTTCTGGACTGACTGATTGATGGCGGAGATGGTGGCGGCCCTTGCACCGCACTGAGTCCAGGACTCAGGAGTGGGGGCTTGGAGTCCAAGTTTGGACAGGGACCTGGACACCCAGGATAGGAGGGTGATGGGTTAGTCCTGTTTGTGCTTGGGTACAAGTGGGGCATGTGTTTTTTGGGTACCTAGCTGGGGGCATTGATTCGTGAATTGTTGGTTGATCCGGTATGGCTTGTTTTTGGGTCTAGCACCGTAGTAAAAACTGAAAGATGAAAGGAGAAGAAATGGAACTGATTGCTCTACTCTTGCTTGAAAGTAGAATAGGTGCTTATATAGACTGGATAGATAATAACATAATATGACTGATAATAATAACATAAATAAGGACTCAATATTAGTCTTGCTTTCTGATAAAATAAACCAGCCAAACCATAAAGCTTCTCATATTCCTTGGAGTCGAGAAAATATTCCCACTAGTTGGATTAGTCTTGCGAGTACATTATGTACTCAGGGTTTATTTACCCCTATTGTAGGTGATGCATGAGAAGTACCTTTGTGTGGAGGATTCTTCTACTGGGCTCAGACGGATCCTCGTTCTTATCGCTAGATGTTTATTTTAAATTCCGTTGTTTATCATTCCGCACTCTGATATTTGGTATTGTAATAATGTACTTATAAGAAACTCTGATGTATGAAATGGACAAGTATTGTAACTCGTTCTCATTATTGGATCCTTGGGAAAAATGTGGATCTTTTGGGTTCTCCCTTGGGGTGTGCCCGACGGATACCGTCTGCTATAGCTTGCTTTCGGGGTGTTTAGTGTTTGGTGGAAGACGAGCTGATGAGTACAGGCCTGATCTTCCGAGAGGTAGCCGGTAAGTTCGATTTGTGGAGATCTCGACGTTGGCGATCCGGCTTCAAATTAGACACGATTCGAACCCTACAACCGTTACACCACTGCTCCGTTGGTTATCAACCAAGCACAACTTGATTGACCTCGCCAAGAAGGCTTTTCCTGTAAGCGAATCGAAGAGCACAAGCAAGAAGGTAAAACACGCAATCTGAAATTGCAAATATGAATGACGCAAATATCAATAAAGGATTCAAGAACTCGGTTCCAAAGGACTAATCGACACAGTGGAGGAGATCAAGAACGGGGGCCCTGGATCACTGTAAAAGGATTTGTCACCACAGTTACAATGAACGATTCAGTTCCTCAATGGAAAACTAAACTCTAAACAAAACCCAATTGTGTAGCAGCGGCGGTGGCTGTGTTTATAGTCTAAGACTCGACCTAGGGTTGGGGACGGCCCCACAACTTGGGCTTAAGGCCCGACACGATACATGGCCAAGTTGGCCCAAATAGGTGATGCAGCACCTTGCCGTGGTCACACAGAATGATCCACGGACCTTCTGGAGCTGGGACGAGATCCAAAACGATGGCGTCGTTGTCCCCTTTCCAACGCATCCAAGAACGGCCCGTTTCGATGTTGTATGAGGAAGTTATGACCAAAACAGCGACGACGTGTCTGCTGAATCCGAGGACGACGTGGCAGCTGAGTTGGAAACGAATTACAACTTGGGGAAGACCATGGCGTCGGTGTGTCTAGCGTGGCGATGTTCTCATCATCCTCCCCTTCTCGAATTGGAGTCGTCCTCGACTCCATCTTGGCGATGTCCTCATCATCCCCTCCTTGTAGAATTGGAGTCGTCCTCGACTCCATCCCATCATCAGCGAACTCCTGCAAAAGGTTAGTGACAGCAGGCAATGCACCAGACATAAAAGGTTGACAAAACATAGTATAACATGGTGCATCAGGATTATCACATAACTCAGCAGTAGCAAGAGTTGTAGCAAGAAAAGCACCTCCTTTTAACTTAATCCCATTATTTTTAGCAATATCTGTGGGAGGTTTATTTTTGATCTCATTAGCATGTTTAATAATATCCGTATGAGACAAAGGCAGCAATGTAATTTTCTTGTCCTTATGTATGATAGTGTATGTATTAGTTCTACCATGGTGTAAAGCATCATTATCAAATTCCCATGGGCGACCTAACAAAATGGAACAAGCTTGCATAGGGACAACATCAAAATCAGCAGTATCATGATAAGAGCCTATGAAAAAGCTAATGCGTGCTGATTTAGTTACCTTAGTCTTACCACTATTATTGAACCATTGAAGTTTATATGGATACGAATGTTGTTGTGTGGTCAAGCCAAGCTTGTCAACCAAATCTGAACTCACCAAGTTGTTGCAACTCCCGCTATCAATGATAGTGAGAACACGACAACCCTGCACAATGAGATACATGTGGAACAAATTGTGGCGTTGGATCTTCATCTCTTCTTCATGACCCACACGTGTACTCAACACACACTGCACAAGAAGGCTAGGGTAGTCCGCGGTAGCAGCCACGGAGTCAATGGTGATGGCCTCCTTGTCATGATCGCCCTCGGTGGGATCTGCATCAATGTTAGCAGCAAGGGCTAAATCATCTTCAACATCACTAGCACTTACATATCCATCCTCGGTAGCAATGAAAGCGCGACGACTGGGGCATTCCTTCATGACATGTCCCATGCCTTTGCATCGGTGGCAAATGATTTTAGAGCTGGACGAGGAGGAGCTAGTAGAAGCACCCGGAGTGCCACCTTTCTTCAGCTGTGGAAACTGCACATTAGACAATTTACTTACCCTGGAAGAAAATGGAGGTGTAGATGGCTGTGGTGCAACAGGAAGCTTGGGCGTCTCCGGCTCAGAACGCTGCTGAAAATTCCTCCCATTGTTAGACCAGAAAGGCTGGTGTTGTTTGCGTCCCTGTACTTCTCGTTCGACCTTAATAGCAAGATGATACAATTGGGAAAAATTGTGCCATTCTTTGTAATCAAGTATGTTCTGTATATCATGGTTTAAACCACCAAAAAATCTAGCACTAGCATCATCATCATCTTCATTTATACCACTACGTGCTAAACCAATAAGCAATTCTTGATAGTATGCTTCTACTCCTTTATCACCTTGTTTTAAAGTTTGTAGTTTCAAATGTAAATCACGTTGGTAATAAGGAGGAACAAAACGAGATTTCATACGTTGCTTTAAAACATTCCAAGTTTGAGGCACTGCAGCAGCATTATTGGCATTGCAAAGATCACTCCACCAGAACAAAGCAAAATTAGTAAACTCACTAGTAGCAAGTCTAACTCTATGCTCAGCAGGAACATTATGAGAATCAAATTTTTGTTGAACAGCAAGCTCCCAATCTAAATATGCCTCTAGATCAACATTACCAGCAAAAGGAGGTAGACTAAATTTAATTTTAGCAAAAGGATCATTATTACCATGATTATTACCTGCCATACCACGACGATTGAAGTTGAGGCGGCGACGGGCACCACCGTCAGCATACGCATCTTCATCACCAAAAGCATCCGCATCTTCATCATCAGCACGATAAGGTGGAGGGCGTTGCTCAAGCTGTTCAATGCGGGTGACCAGATTATTCACGTTGCGCGTCAGCTCGGTCATAAGATTGCGTTGTTCAGTCATGAACGTTGCAAGCTTGCCCTTGGACACGCACTCATTGAAGTCCGTCGGAGTTCCTGCCATGGTTAGAAGATAGAAAAAGACAACACCAAAGTATTGTCCCTATCAACTAAAAGGAAACAAGTGGTGGTGATGGTGGTGAAAGTAGAATGCAAAATCACAAGCGGCTTACCACCGTCTTGCTTGTATTCTTACCAATGCCAAACAGGAGCAAAACCAAAGTGGCGAAGCAATCTGTTGTTGAGCGTGGGTAACAGTTGCAAGATGAACCTGTGCTGACAGAAGAATATGTGGAGCTATGGGTAGGCACACAATATGACAGCAATGATTAGCAATTAACGAGTGCAGAGTAACAATTGTTCAATTTGGATCCAAAGTACAAATCACAGGTGCTGGCTAAGATGTGTTGAGACGTAGCGCAACAAGGTGAAAACAAAGGACGATCGAAAGAACTCACAGAACAAGCAAATAGCCCGGATTTCTCCTTTTTCCTGAATTTTTCCCGGATTTTTCCAAAAGGCACTAGTAGGAAACAAACTTTTGTTTTTTTCACTATTTTTTTTATATACTTTTCTCTGAACAAGGATCACAAAAGATGCAACCACAAAAATTGGCACCTACAACTGAGGTGGGATATGGTCTACAGAAATTTAGCACGTTCTCTAAAAAGCGTGCAAAAACTTTGACAAATTTTTTTCTATATTTTCCCAAATTTTTTTGGCAATTCTGATGAAACCAAACAGGGCAAAGCTAGTTTGGGTCAGGTCCAAATGGTGTCAAGAAGCTGCTGAAAAAATTTCAGATTTTTCTGATAAACGAGCGAAAAGTTATGCCTGTTTTATCGAAGGTATCTCAAGGTATGTTTTCCGGGAGGCACAACACGGCGGCGGCAGTTAGGGCAAAGCGTCCCTAAACTCTAACACCGATCACAGCAGTAGGTATTCGCCTGATGATATAAGGAGGGCTGCAATGCAGGCAAAATAAGAGCGGCTGGCAACCTATCTAGGGTTTGCGCGGCGGCGAGAAGTTACACAAGGCGGCTAGCGGGGCAAGTCGAGTAATGTGGTGGCTTCAACTTGTTGTTTGGGAACGGTGGATGGGATAGCGGCGGAAAACAAAATCACAGCAACGGGCGATTGAACTACGACCACGAACACAATCCTAAACCAGCAACAAGACTCGACCATGGACATAAACTCAACAACACGAATCTGAAACGAAATTGCAAAGGCACAAAGGGCGATAGGACAGCGGAAATTGAAATATTTTTGGGCTTTTTGTGGACTCTAGGTAATGAACAAATATGAATCTAAGGCAAATGAGATTATACCTCGCGGTAAACCTAAAATATCTGATACCAATTGATGAGTACAGGCCCGATCTTCCGAGAGGTAGCCGATAAGTTCGATTTGTGGAGATCTCGACGTTGGCGATCCGGCTTCAAATCAGACACGATTCGAACCCTGCAACTGTTACACCACTGCTCCGTTGGTTATCAACCAAGCACAACTTGATTGACCTCGCCAAGAAGGCTTTTCCTGCAAGCGAATCGAAGAGCACAAGCAAGAAGGTAAAACACGCAATCTGAAATTGCAAATATGAATGACGCGAATATCAATAAAGGATTCAAGAACTCGGTTCCAAAGGACTAATCGACACAGTGGAGGAGATCAAGAACGGGGGCCCTGGATCACTGTAAAAGGATTTGTCACCACAGTTACAATGAACGATTCAGTTCCTCGATGGAAAACTAAACTCTAAACAAAACCCAATTGTGTAGCAGCGGCGGCGGCTGTGTTTATAGTCTAAGACTCGACCTAGGATTGGGGACGGCCAGGGGTTGGGCGCCCACAACTTGGGCTTAAGGCCTGACATGATACATGGCCAAGTTGGCCCAAATAGGTGATGCAGCACCTTGCCGTGGTCACACAGAATGATCCACGAACCTTCTGGAGCTGGGACCAGATCCAAAACGACAGCGTCGTCGTCCCCTTTCCAACGCATCTAAGAACGGCCTGTTTCGATGTCGTATGAGGAAGTTATGACCGAAACAGCGACGACGTGTCTGCTGAATCCGAGGACGATGTGGCAGCTGAGTTGGAAACGAATTGCAACTTGGGGAAGACCATGGCGTCGGTGTGTCCAGCGTGGCGATGTCCTCATCACGAGCACCTCCGTAAGCGTGTTATTTTGGGCGGTTCTACCATAGTGTTGGAGAGCTTGCTTATTTGCTTCTTCTCTTTCTTCTTTGCTCCTCCCCCATTCTTCACCTTGCACTCATAGGACTTGTGCCCTTCCTTGTGGCACACGTAGCAAACCATGGGTTGTCCTTCATCAAGCTTCTTCACTCCCTTGATGGTGTTATCTTAATGAAGTTGGGTTTGCTTCATCTTGCCTTTCACTTGAGTCAATGCCTTGGTGAGGCGAACTACTTCTTGCTTGAGTTGCTCATTCTCCTTTGTAACCTCTTGTGTGCATGTATCTACAATAACTTTCTCAACACAAACTTGGTTGCACAAGGATGAGTCTAAACATAAATCATTACAAAAAGTAGAGGTATCATTTTTAGACATGTTAAAGATAGAACTTTTATTTTTAGATGCCTTGGTGGGGGTTGTACTAACGGCTTTAAGATTAGCAACTTTATTAGTTAGCTCATCACAATGTTTGCACATGGTTTCCATTTTAGCAAGCAAACTTTTATAAGCATTTTGTGAGCTAGCTAACTTTTCTTTTAATTTTTCATTTTTCTTTACAAGTTGCTCATCATTGATTGTGCAAGCATTTGTTGTTGCACTAGCCTCAGGTTGCTCAATTTTAGTCGATAGTTCAACATTGAGATTAGCAAAGTTCTCATATTGTTCAAGCAAAGTTTTGTATGATTCTTGTGAACTATCTAGCTTTTCTTTTAATTTTTTGAGCTTCTTTTGTTGACTAGTGCAAACTTTAGCATAATTAAGATTTTGTTGCACAATTTCATCATAAGAAGGCATTTCATCATCACTCTCACTCTCACTTGAGGATGAGCTTTCGTTACCTCATGCCATAAGGCACATACGAGAAGAGCTTGATGATGAGTGCTTGCGCCCTCGCCTCTTGTGATGGTGTTCTTCATCACTTGAAGAATCATCCCATGACCTTATTGATATGAGGGCTTGGATCTTGCATGCCTTCTTCTTTGTCTTGGGTGTGGGCTTGTTTGAATAAACTTCCACAAAGTGCCCCAACTCACCGCATCCATAGCATCCTCTCTTTCTTTGATCATTTCTTTGATTGGTAAAAATGAGATCTTGGATTTGGATGGGCACACCCTTGACATTGAGCCTTGGGATCATCTTCTATACCTTGTTTATTAGTTTAATTGATTCTTCATCAAGGTCGGAGGTGGAGGAGGAAGATTGATCATCTTCACTTGAATCATCATCATCATTATCCTCATCTTCTTCTTCATCTTCACTTGAGGAGCTTGAGCTTGAGCTTGTCTCAATTTGCTTGCCCTTCATCTTCTTTTTCTCGCTACATGTGAGAGCTTTGCCTTTGCTTGATGAAGAGGCTTCATCTTGCCTATCTTACATGATATTTCAAATGCCACTATCTTGCCAATGACTATGCTCGGGGTCATGGTGCTTAAGTCCTCCATGTTGTGAAGAATGGTGATGATGCTTGCATATTTCTTTTGTGGTAGTACGGAGATGATCTTCCTCATGATGTCCGCATCATCTAGCTTTGTTAATCCTATTGAATGGAGCTCATTGATAATTAGATTCAAACGAGAATACATATCATGAACAAGCTCATCATTATTCATTGTAAAGGAATCATAATTTTGTTTAGCTAGACAATGTTTTTTGCTCATGGACATTAGATGTACCGTCATGGAGCTCTTGAAGTTTTAACCAAATTTCATGTGCCGTATTTAAAGTGAACACTTGGTTAAACACATCCATACTAAATAATTCAAACAAGCAATTTTTAGCTCTAGCATTAAAATGAATTTCCTTTTCTTCACTCTTTGTGGGTTTATCGGGATTCTTAATGGGTTTCATCCCGTCACGAGTGACTCTCAAACACCCAAATCAATTGTCTTAAGGTGGCAAGCCATTCTAGCTTTATAATAGGGGAAGTTAGTGCCGTCAAAGTGCGGAGGCCAAGAGGTATCCATCCCAACTACTCTAAATAGCGTCGGCTCAATGGCGGTAAAGCCAAAGGTCCAAATTGAGCCAACCGGCTCTGATACAACTTGTAGGGGACTGTGACGCCTAAGAGGGGGGTGTGAATTAGGCAACTTAAAATTTTAACTCTAAACTATGGCCTCTTTTTCTAACCCTAGTAAAACATATGGAATAGATAAACTATCCAAATGTGCAACTACGGTTTCGCTAGTATGTTGCTATCTCTACCACAAAAGGAGTAGTACAATCGATGTAAATACGGAAGCTAAAGAGTAAGGTAGAGATATGCAAACTCCTGTCGATGACTCTGGTATTTTTACCGAGGTATCGTGAAGCGAGCAAGCTTCCCCTAGTCCTCGTTGGAGTCCCTCACAAGGAATCCCTCGCAAGGGCCAAACTCCTGGTCGAGTAACTCCGTGGATAGCCTCGGGCCTTTCCCATGTGCAAGTGGGTCTCCGACATGCCTTTCGGCAAGCCTCTCTTGGATGCTCCCCACCGTCTTCACTATCAAGCTTTCGGTCAAAATGCCGCGGGCCTTGTTCTCTCCGGTACACGGTGGCGGCCACACCACAACCGTGGTTGGTGTGATCTCGCAAGACTACAAGCCCCTCTGATGTACAACAATGGTGCGCACAAGCACCAAGTGGTAAGAGGTATGCAAACCTCACTAAATACTAGGCCTAAACCTAGAGCAAGCGCATAAGAGGTGGTCTAATCAACCTAAGCACTTCGTAAAGCACCAACGCTAATCACCTAATGAATCACTAAGCACTATGCAAGTGGAGATCACTAAAATTGTGTATCAACACCCTTGATATGTTTCCTCAGCTCCACACACTTCAAATGGCTGATTTGGGGGTATATTTATAAGCCCCACTGAGAAAGTAGCCATTGGTGACGATATCCCGCTTTTCTACAACTGACTGGATGATGATCATGTCCTGACCGAACACGTCCGGTCGTCCCGACCATTAGAGCCACGATAAACTGATCAGACGCTGCCAGCGTCTGGTCACATCCCACCGGACATGACCGGTCACAATTTCGTTGCTCTTGAACCTCTTTGTACTTGATTGGACACTGTTGTCCTACATCTGATCGATGTTGTTGTTCAGCATCCGGTTGCTGCGGCTACAGAGACTCTTGATCGGAGCGTCCGATCACTATGCTATCAGCGTTCGGTCCAGCGACCGGTCACCTCTGTGAGCTCATATCTTTGTGATCTTGCGTCTGGCTGACTTCCTATCTTCGTGCTTGGACTTTGCTTGATATCTTGGGTCTTCTCTTGTGCTTCTAAGGTCTTGTTTAAGGTGTTGATCATCGGATCATCACGTCACCTTTATCCAAGTCACGTCTTGCACCCTATTGAACTACAAAACAAACACTTGCAAATTCATTAGTCCAATTTGGTTGTATTGGTCATCAAACACCAAAATCCAAAGTAAATGGGCCTAGGGTCCATTTTCCTTACACAAAAGAAGGGAAAGGCAAGGAGGACGCACCCAAGAAAGGAGACATGGCGGGCAAGGATGATGATGGCTTCTCCGACCCCGAGGAATGCCTCATGATCTTTGGGGGATCCGACGCCATCCACTCCAAGCGCTAGCACAAGGTACGCTATAGAGAGGCATACATCGTCGAGTCAGCTATCCCCTCTTTCCTTAGCTGGTTGGTGTGGGCGGTACGACCCCCGATACCCATGGCAGGCCACATAGGTTGCGCCCCTAGGGGTGGCCTAGCCCACAAGACAAAGGCGTGCACGACACTGGTCGACGTGCCCCGTAAGATATTGTATAGTACCAAATAGGATACTTTTCTTGTAACTCTACCCCTCCAGAGTATATAAGGAGAGGCAGGGGTCCCCTAGTCGACATATATACACATATCATACAATACACCAAAGACACAGAATGTAGGGTATTACGTTGATCAGATGGCCCGAACCTGACTAAATCACTGTCTCTGCGCCTTGTGTCACCATCTGGTTCCTGATTACATGCACCTCCACTGATCAATCTACCTTCGTGGGTTACCCCTCAGAGGACTGCCGAGCATCTTTTGTCGATAGTTGGCGCCCACTGTGGGGCATGTGCGTGTTGATCCCATGTCAAGCTAGATAGATCTCAAAATCAACATCAACATCATCTGTGGCGACCTGACATCATGGCGCAACCTATTGCGAATTCGCGACAACAAGTTTCGATACGTGGAGTCAAGCGGTAGATCCTATTCGGCGCACACGACTCTGCGTCCACTTGCAACCTGATTAATCAGGCTTGGCATCAACGGCAAGACATGGCACTCCTATTCTCCTTGATGATCTATGTCTGGCTCGATGCGTCATCAACCGTGGCCCCAGGCTGTGGAGTTGGGAGTACTCGGCGGCACCACATGTGCACCAACTGACAAGATCCAGAGACAAATAATAATCGAGATGCATCTCACGTGGAGCAGCAATGAATGTATATACACCTACGGCCAACAAGGATTTGATGTTCCACGATAGTATGTACGTGGGTTTTTTTGCACGGCGGCCGCGACTTGCTGGACAAGCCTGAAGAACATACGAGCCTACACCAACTCCACCAGACAAGTTCGACCGCCTCGTCCTATTCGTGAAGCACTACTATCTACTCCACTGTACAACATCATTTCTCCGACCAGTCAATGATCTCCCCGAATCTGATCTGCCAAAGGTCAATTAGCGGCATAAGGACGACGTCGCTCGGACTACTCAATCCAACCACCTACCGCGTCGCAATAATGACCGCCGCCACGACGACATGCTAGAAAGCTCGAGGGCTGAGCAATTTCGTCAGCGCCGACCAGATAACACCATACGCCACCGACCAGACATTCTATCTAAAGCTAAGTCACACTTTAATATTTTTCTGAATATTCTCCAATCTTCGTATATCGCCATAATGTTTCTCCAAGCTATTTTCTCCATGTTTGCTCTCCAAACGATTTTTCGAACCCCCGAACAGTCATGTTGATGCTCGGATGTCCCCAGAGATGGCCCTATCTCTGACTCCTCCCTACACGTGCACGAGTATCTGCCCTCTACGTTATGGGTGGTCGACAGCGGCTCCTTAGCGATGCTTTGTTCTTCCTACATGCACACAGGCTTCGCGCTCCGCGTTATGGTTAATGGGCTAGCTAGGGCTGGAGACTTAGCTACACACTAACTAGTCTGACAGTTTATATTAAATATAAATACATCTTCAGAATAACACTAAGTGTTCACACCAACTAATCACCGAGCTGCATACGCTATTTCATCACCATTGCTGATTCTTATCTGGAGTTCATATATTTTTACATCATGCACTACCCATTCTACATATTTGTATTGTAGGATCATCGTCCAGGTGATCGGACCACCTGGTGCTCGGACTTCTCCACCGATCAACTGGTCGAGCTGCTAGGTTCATGGACTTCATTGCCAACCAGTTGATCGGACTGTTTGCCGGTCCCTTCTACTCAATGCTCACTTCACCGCCGACCAGTTGACCAGACTGTTCGTCGCTCGTGCTTAATCGCCAGCTATGTCGGGGACTCCTCGGTGCTCGGACATTGCCTGCTACGCCGGGAACTCCTCGGTGCTCAGATATCGCTAGCTACGTTGGGGACTCCTTGGCGCTCGAACATCGCCAGCTACGCCGGGGACTCCATAGTGCTCGGACATCACCAACTACGCTAGGGACTCCTCGGTGCTCAGACATCGTCAGCTACGCCGGGGACTCCACGGTGCTCGAACATCGCTAGGTACGCTAGGGACTCCTCGGTGCTCGAACATCACCAGCTATGTCGAGAACTCCTCAGTGCTCGGACATAGCCAGCTACACCGGAGACTCCTCGGTTCTCGGACATCGCCAGCTACACTGGGGAACTCCTCAGTGCTCGGACATCGCTAGCTATGCTAGGGACTCCTTGGTGCTCGGACATCGCCAGCTCCATCGGACACTCCTCGGTGCTTGGACATCACCAGCTACACGAGGACTCCTTGGTGCTCAGACATTGCCAGCTATGCCGGGGACTCCTCGATGTTCGGACTCCTCGGTGCTCGAACGTCGCTAAGCTGAGGACTCTCTTGGTGGTCGGATCTTGTTATGTCTCATTAGTGTGCTATCAAGATGCTCCATGATGTTTGGATTAGGGTGTTGATCTTGGGAAGCATGTCTAGGGTCTTGATACGTGCATGTCAGATAACGTCGGCAAGCTTTCAGACTTCTTTTCTTTGACCCTGCTACAAGATTCATTCTTCATCTTCTAGCAGGCTTAGGGAAAAAGTGGCTACACTTCACCTAGCGGTGAATGTAGTGCTTATTTCATGATTTACCCTCCTTATTGATGGAGTCTAAGTGGCTACACTTCTCCTAAGTGGAAGAATTTTCAGATTTTGAACTTGAGCTCCTGACATCCTTATGGCAAGCCTTACTTGAGATACACTGCTTGGCGATGGTTCACAACTGCTCGGCGACGGTTCACACTGCTCGTCGATGGTTCACAACTGCTCGGCGATGGTTCACAACTGCTCGACAACTCATCATGATGGTCGGACCATGAGTCTGACTGCTCGGCTTTGTTCGCACCTGCTCGCACAAGCTAAAGACGGCGTTGCACAACGGATACAAGGTGCTTGGGGACTAGCTGTGGGGGGTATGGCCCCCGATACCCATGATAGTCCACATGAGCTGTGCCCCCAAGGGTGTCCTAGCCACACGACAAAGGTGTGCACGGCATTGGCCGATGTGCACCGTAAGGTATTGTATAGTACCAAATAGGATATTTTCCTTGTAACCCTACCCCTCTAGAGTATATAAGGAGAGGCAGGGGTCCCCTAGTTGACATATATATACATATCAGACAATACACCAAAGACACAAGACATAGGGTATTACGTCGATCAGACAGCCCGAACATGACTAAATCGCTGTCTATGTGCCTTGTTTCACCATCCGGTTAATGATTACGCGCTCCTCCACCGATCAATCTACCTTCATGGGATACCCCTCAGAGGACTGCCAAGCATCTTTTGTCGATAGTTGGACTCCCCAATCACTTTTGATCAGAGAGACCATCCTTCCCACATCGCTCGACTAGGTCGCTACCCGCTCGTCGTCGACCCCATCGTCCGCAAGAAGCGCCTCACCAAGGTGCTGATGGATGGAGGCAGCGTCCTCAACATTCTCTATATCGACACCCTCGACGGCATGCGCATCCCCCGGTTGGGGCTCCACCCAGTGAGGTCTCCCTTCCACGGTGTAATCCTAGGGACACAGGCGTACCCACTAGGGAAGATCGACCTACCCGTCACGTTTGGCGACCGAGCCAACTTCCACTCGGAGGTCCTGACCTTCGAGGTGGAGGACTTTCTGGGGTCCTACCACGCCATCTTGGGGCGGCCATGCTACGTCAAGTTCATGGTGATCCCCAACAACACCTACCTCAAGCTGAAGATGCTGGGACCAAACAGCGTCATCACCGTGGGTAGCACTTTTTTGCATGCCTAAACATGTGACTGTGAGCATTATGAGCTTGGCACTGCTGTCATCAACTCCGCCGAGCTTTTGGAGCTCAGGAATTCAGCGACTTCGGTAGTTCTCGACTACAACGAGCTGACCTCCTCAAGTGCCTTCCATCCAACTAAGGAAACAAAGGCGGTGGGGATCGACCCCACCAACCCAACCAAGACGGTGTAGATCGGGACCAAGCTCTCAGCCAAATAGGAAAATGAGCTCGCCGACTTCCTACACGCTAATCGTGATGTCTTCATGTGGAAACCTTCTGACATGCTAGGCATACCAAGGGAGATCGCTGAGCTCACACTACGCCTCATCCTAGGCTCAAAGCCCGCCAAGCAATGCCTGTGTCGCTTTGACAATGAGAGGCACAGGGCCATTAGCGAGGAGATCGCCAAACTCCTCATAGCCGGATTCATCAAAGAGGTATACCACACCAACTGACTAGCTAATCATGTTCTTGTGAAAAAGAAGAATGGGAAATGGAGAATGTGTATTGATTATACTGGCCTCAATAAGGCGTGTCCAAAGGACCATTTTCCTTTGCCACACAAAGACAAGATAGTCAACTCCAACTCAGGATGTGAAATCCTCTCCTTCTTGGATGTCTACTCAGGCTATCACCAGATCATGATGAAAGAGTTCGACCAGGTCACAACTTCATTCATCACCCCCTATGATTCGTACTGCTATATAACCATGCCTTTTGGTCTAAAGAATGCTAGCGGTACCTATCAATGGTGCATGCAATGGTGCTTCGTCGACCAAATCGACCCTCCCGACTAGCCTAACCAAGTCAAGTGGCCGAAACCAACAATCACCGTCTATGTAGATGATGTAGTGGTGAAAATGGCTCAAGCTATTGACCTGATCGCAAACTTGGTTGCAACATTCGCGAACCTCCGAAGGTTTAGCATCAAATTGAATCCCGAAAAATGTATTTTTGGGGTTCCGAATGGGAAGCTGCTCGGATACATCATGTCTGAGGGCAGCATCAAAGCCAACCCCAAAAAATCATGGCCATCTCCAACATGGGCCCTATACGCAACGTCAAGGGCGTATAGAGGCTCACCGGCTATTTGGCCGCCCTGAGACAGTTCATCTCCCGACTAGGCGAACAGGGGATGCCTCTTTACAAACTTCTCAAGAAGACAGACGTATTCATCTAGACAGAGGAGGCACAACATGCTTTGGAAAGCCTCAAAGCATCACTGATGTTGGCCCCAATCCTCGTTGCTCCTGGACAGGGAGAATCCCTCCTCTTCTACATAGCGGCAATCAACCATGTTGTAAGCGCCGCCCTTGTCATCAAGAGGGAGGAGCCAGGACACCCCCTAAAGGTCAATGACTGGTATACTTTGCAGGTGAGGTACTCTCCGACACTAAGGTTCATTACCCCTAGGTTCAGAAGCTTCTATACGTCGTGCTAATGGCGACCTAGAAGCTCCTACACTACTTCACCGACCACAAAGTCATAGACGTCACTTTGTTCCCTCTAGGAGACATCGTCCACAACCATGATGCCATGGGATGAATCTCCAAGTGGGCTCTTGAGCTCATGGGCCACAACATCAAGTATATCCCTCGCACTACTATTAAGTCTCAGGCTCTCGCTGACTTCATTGCCGAATGGATAGAAGTCCAACTCCTGACCCCAGACGTCACCCATGAGTACTAGACGATGTACTTCGATGGGTCGGTCATGGCACCTAGCTTAGGGGCTAGAGTGGTTCTGATGTCCCTAGATGGGAGCAGGCTCTGCTACGTGATCCATCTCCATTTTTTAGCCTCAAACAATGCCATGGAGTATGAGGACCTCATTAATGGAATGTGCATCGCCGTCTAGCTCGACGCCATGTGGCTGTATGTTCGCGATGACTTGGAGTTGGTTGTCTACCAAGTCATGAAGGAGTCCTCATGCAAGAGCCCTCTTATGGTAGCATACTGCCAAGAGGTGCGCAAGCTCAAGGATAAGTTCTGAGGGATCAAACTGTATCATGTCCCCCAAAAGGACAACGATGCCACCGATTTCCTCGCAAAATTGGCTTCCAGGTGGGTTCCGTCTCCAGATGGGGTCTTCATCAACGATCTCCATGAGTCGTCGGCCCATGTTCTGGAGGATCCGACCTGGACGCACTCCGACAACAATCTAGCACATGGGGGCTCCGACCTCCCAACGTGCCCGAGCCCCGACCAAGTGCTTGGGGGCTCCAACCTTAGCGCCTCCATGGCAACATCACCCACCGACATCACCATGATGGCACTCGATCTGGTCGACTAGAGAGCACCACTGCTCACCTAACTCATCAAGGAGGTTCTCCCACCAGAAAAGGAATGAAGCACGACAAATCGCATGACGTGACAAGACGTTCGTCGCCATCGGTGATGAACTTTACAAATGGAGTCCATCGGGAGTACTCATGAAGTGCATCTCGACCGACCAAGGGAAACAACTCCTCCTCAAGGTCCATGATGGAATCTACAAACATCACATGGTCCTAAGGTCGCTAGTTAGGAAAACCTTTTCCCAAGGCTTCTACTAGCCCACTACACTCCGATATGCAGAGGAGGTTGTTTGCAGATGTGAAGGATGCCAGTTCTATGCTCGGCAAACTCATCTACTAGCATAGGAGCTTCAGACCATCCCTATCACCTAGCTAATTGTGGTCTGGGGCCTCAACATGGTCGACCCCTCAAAAAGGCCCCAGATGGCTTCACTCACCTACTCATAGCGGTGGACAAGTTCACCAAGTGGATAGAGGTGAAGCCCATCACCAATATCCACTCAGAAGAGGCGGTCAAGTTCTTCCTTGACATCATCTATCAGTTTGGTGTTCCAAACTGTATTATTGTCAACCACGAAACAAACTTCACCGGGAAGAAGTTCTTGGACTTCTATGATGGATATGGCATCAGGATCGATTGGGCCTCGGTCAGACACCCGCATACCAATGCTCAGGTCAAGCGAGCTAATGGCATGGTCCTCCAACAACTCAATCCCCGCATCTTTGACCGACTCAAAAATTATGCCATGCAGTGGGTTGTAGAGGTCCCAATGATCCTCTAGAGCCTAAGAACGACCCTCAATAGGTCCATAGGATTCACCCCTTTCTTCCTCGCATGCGGAGCCAAAGCGATGTTGCCCTCCGACCTCAACCACCGTGCCCCAAGAGTAAAGGCCTTCGACCAAGACTGAGCCACGGAGGCTCTGCAGGATGTGGTTGACCTGCTTAAGGAGGCTTGTGAGACGACCGTCATCCGCTCTGCTCATTACCAGCAAACTCTCCGCAAGTACCATGAATGAAAAATTAGGTGGAGGAGCCTTAAGGTCGGTGATCTCGTACTCCAGACAACACAGTCAACCAAGGAGAAACATAAGCTCTCCCCACCATGGGAAGGACCCTACATGGTGACCAAGGTGATCCGACTGGGCACCTATAGGCTAAAGGATGATAATGGCAACGTTATCACCAACTCATGGAACATCGAACGGTTATGTCATTTCTTTCCCTAAAGCTCGGTCTTACCATTTCTTTCCATTCAATGTTTGCTCCTACAGCACCCTAGCCCGAGCACTCTCAGCCTGGGTCGCTCATGGACTCCATGGGGGTGGAAAACCACCCTTATTTTTTTACTATCATGTAGTACTACTTTTCTCCCAACGAAAGGGCGTCACCCGAACAAAAGGGCATTTCATTCCTTTGATTACCTTACGTAATTGGCGCTATAATCTCTCGACCGATCACACCCCACCATGACCTATAGTTACAAGCAGCTGAGCCTCGCGGGCCATGCTTGGGTTCTTAAGGTTGCAGTCTATGGGTCAACGGGTAGGTGCAAAAAAGAAAGGACAAAAGACAAAATTGCGCAAAGGTAAAAACAAAGGCGATAGGGACAAGCCTCCCCTCATGAGTGATTTCATCACAAAACAAACTTAAAACATTCATGAATGTAAACTGTTCACATGGGCTCCCCCATGAGTTCATTTCTTACATAAACTGACTATTTCTACTCTAACTCTATTATGCCCCCCCCCCCCCCGGCGGCATCGGCTGATGGTACGGTTGACAAGGACGAAGGCAGCTCGCTTCTAGTCAGGACGACATTCGGCTCTGTTGGGGGTAAGACAATGCTCGCCTCCGACCCAGCCTCTGCTCCCTCCATAGGCTAGACAACATCTTCCCAGCACATGTCTTTGGCCATGGTCAAACAGCGAGCCTCCATCACCCACTGCGCAGTGAACTGCTCCACGACCATCTGTGAATGAGGCACCAAACTCTCCCCCCAACACATGGATTTTGTCTGCGCTCCACCCAACGGCGCATCCTCTGTAGATGGTCACAAAGTCTAGATCAGGGTGATGGGTCACCACCGAGGTCAGCACCACTGACGTCCCGTAGAACATGCCGTCACATATAAGCGCCCGAACTTCATTCAGGACCTCCGCTAGCTGGACAGTGGGCGTACTGGTGCTCGGTCCTAACCCAAAAACCTTGGAGACAACCACCTACACAATGTTGCGAATCTGGTCGAGCTCTCCCTCAAGAGCATGTCGCTCCTCAAGGGACTGGGCTAGCGCCTCCGTGCCTCGACCGACCTCCGCTTTGACCGTCTCCAGCTCATGCTCTAGAGAGCCGATCTTTCCACCTAGTTCTAAAAAAAGATGACAAATTTAGAAGCAAAGGAAAGGAAAAAAAATCAAGGTAGCAACCGAGGGTGGAATAGATACGTACCAAGGTGGGTGCTTTCGAGAATGGAGAGCCCTTCCTCTTGCCGGGTCACCCACTCGAGCAGTCGGGCGTTCGACTCCTCTACACCGAGCATCTGCCCCCGAAGCGCAATCGCTTCTTGTTCGACGTCCGACCAGGCCTTCTGCTCTTAAATAAACACATACTTCTTCTTATCAGTTCTTGTCTTTACAAATCCCCGATCTTTAGTGACATCCGACCCGTGCAAACTGCGAGGGGTCGGACCTCACTCGGGGGATGATACAAATTATACAAGTACGTTTATCTTGCAAACACTTCCTGTGTTAACTTTGCAAAACATTCTCTAAGTTTTCCACTCTTCCCGTAACAAGTCCTAAGGGCTAGGATTTCGGTAGCAAATTCTGAGTATAACTGGTAGGACTGCGGGAATCCCATGCCCCAGCGGCTACGACTTCTTTGCTCACCAGCGTAATCAGAATTAGTTCACCCGCACTCCTAGTGTTTTGCAACTTGAGCCATGGGAAGGGTCGGAGGGCACCAAAACCCCTCCTACAAAAAAAAGGAAGCTGAAAAAGCTATTTGTTGTAACAAAAGATGAAAATTTGTTCATTTTTGCACAAATTCACCACTTACAAAGTGATTTCTTTATAAAAAGGACTGTTCACTTAGGGGCTCCCCCACAAACTTATTCAATTATAGCCCCTACATAGCTTTGCTACAAGTACTACTACGGCCGCCGCGCCACGCTCTCCATGGGCAACGTCTGGGCACGTACATGGCCCAGTTCGTCTACTATAGCCACCGCGCACTGCTCCCTAACGGTGACATCCTACCGCTTCGTGGGATCCTCGAAGGCACCGCCATCTGCAACGTACGAGCACCACACCGACGACTACGGTGTCCCTCCGCTGGGGTGCCCAGGGACTACGCCATCGTCATCAGCCCAACCCCAACAACGATGCCTCCACCGGGATGCCTAGGGACTATGCCATCGTCATCAGCCGCAACCCCGACAACGGCGCCTCTGTCGGGATGCCCAGTGACTACGCCATCGTCATCGACCGCAACCCTAACAACGACGTCAGGGCAGGAAGCGCCTCTCGCCGAAGGAAGGCCGCAACCAACAATGGCAAAATTAATGACGCTCGGCACCCTCTAGTGCCCTTCCTCCTTTGGCAGCGGCGACCCCTCCTCAGCATAGGCGACCCGCACCATCTCATCTATGTTGGATGACCTCCAGCTCGACATCACGCTCCAGATTCATGAGCGGATCTGTGAGTTCTTCTCTCCCTAGCATTACCATCTCTTACTAAGGAACCGATGCATTCGGTGGAAAGGAAGGAGAAGAGGTGGCGGCTTAGAGGCTGGTGAGGAGGTGGGATGAGAACTCTTCCCCCCTATTTAAAGAAGGGGCTTAGTAGCTAAGGAAAGGCAAAAGGTTCGGACGAAAACTCTCTGCCTTCCCCTATTCAATGCAAATGCGAAATCAATGCTAACAGAAATCTAAGGGGACGTGATGGAGCCAGAGGGACACGCTCTGGTTGACAAGACGTCTCCTGGTCAGGCGGAATGTGATCTAGGCGTGGCCTGCCATTAATGCACCCCGGGCGCAAGAACCAGGGCATGCTCGTATGCAGACAACTCTCTATTTCCCTAGGTAGGACTGTGGAACGACCCAACAATAGAACCCTCCTCCAGGGGGAGCCCAACAGGCCGCCTTGGTCGATTGGATGGCCTAGGCAAAACAACAAACAAACGACCATTGAAAGATAAGCCCCTCTGTTTACTTACTTTGAGTGTTAATTTCTTTACCGAGCCTCCGACCCCGACAACAGGAGAGGCACAGACATTGCTCGGGGGCTTTCGAGGGTGTCTATCCATTTAGACACCACCTTCGCCTGACCCCTCCTTACGTTTAAAAACCAGAAGCGCGGCGTGTGGGTATAAAACTTTGAATATAGCTGGACAAACCGCCAGACCTTACGCCTTGATGGCTATGGTGTTTTATATTCACCAGCATAAATCGAACTCACAGTTCCCCACACCGCAAGCCTCGGTTCCTGCCTTCCCGAAAAGGGTTTGGAGGGGTTCACCTATAGAACCTCCTTCGAGGAGAGGATGTCAGGTCGACTAAATCACAAATTACCACCAAGGAACAAGAACAAAAATAGCGGCTCTTATGCAGGTTACACCAACCCCATCGCAAACATCGGATCCAAACCCCGCGTCGACACATCTGGTTAGAGCTTCCCATCGCTCGTGTCATGGGCTATACTGCGCTCCGAGCGAAGTCTTTCCTTGGTTCGGCGCAGCTCATTCCGCTCCTCATGCAACCGGGTGATTGTCTTGGTGTCCCGGTCCACCCTCTACTGCAATGCCGTGAACCTATCCTCAGCCTTCAGCTTGAGGTCTCGCTCCGTCTCCAGCTCTGCCAGGAGCTCGCCGGTCCGCTCACTGGCCACGGCGTCCTTCTCTAGCAGCTCATCCCACTCCTTTCAAAGCCTGGCGGCCTCCTCCTCGTCCAGCTTCACCCTTGTCGATAGTTCCTCAAACATCCCATGAGCCTCCTCCACGTCCCGACATGCCTCGACCTCCCACTGCTGGGCGGCAGCAAGCTGCATGCCCACATCTCCTCGTAGCCTGGCCTCCTCGGTAAGGCAGTCCCATTCTACCTTTTGCTCATGAAGGAATTGGGACTTGTCCCGGCTATGAGCAACAATATTCTAAAAAAGAGGACCGGTATCAAAAAACACAAAAACACAGAAATGCGTGAAGAAAGAAGAAAACAAGTGAGAAGATCAAGCAGATACCCGGCTAGAAGGAATGAAGATTTCGCACAAGGCACCACTGGCCTCCCTCAAGGCACCCATCACCACCGAGAGCCCAATGTCAAGATTCTCTCGCTCCAAGCTCTCGGCAGCATCGTCAAGCAAAAAAAGAATCGACGCTAGGTCCTAAGCGGCCATCCACTGGACTGGTGGCTCGCCCCACTCGAGGGAGCAGCTGCCTCCTGATAATAGGGCCAAAGGCGGCTCCATTCTGGTCCTCCCCACCACCGTCACGACGCCCAAAGACCCTCTGGCCATGTCCTCCTCCATCAGACACACCTCGGGCGCCGTGGCCTGGACCACCGGTGGCATGGACTGCGCTGCTCCCACAGATGCCATCGCGACTGCATCAGGATGCGCCTAGCTTGTCGGGGTTGGGGACCACCCGTCCGCGTCCCTCTCCGTCCTGCCCATGTCAAACACTATCGTTCGAGCCACCAGAGGCGTGGACTGCGTTGGCCCCTCAGATGCCACCATGGCTACGTCCGGCAGTTCCTGGCTAGGCACGGTCACGACCACATCCGCCAGCAATACTGGACTCCCGGTTGGTGGGATCGCGTCCACCATGGAAGACGCCGCCTGCTCAGTGACAACCAAGGGCACGGGCACTGCCGGACCGGCTAACGAGGCCACAACGTTAGCGTCACTCCTGCTCGAAATAGGGGTGACACAGGGCAGTGCGATCCATCCTGCCTGGAGGGCAAGGCTCTTCCTGGGCGCTAGCCCCAGAGAGCGGCCCATCCGCAAGAATCTACACGAAGGTGAAGGGCATAAGGTCAAAGCAGAAAAATAAAAAAAGGGGGAAGAAAAATAGGGGAATCAGTGGCTTACTCTGACGCCTTTGGGCGGCGGGAACATTTTGGGGATGAACCCCCAGCCCCCCCCCCGACTCATTTGGGTGGGCCTGTTTCGAGCCTGCCCCCTGCTCTCGGGCAGGGGAGCTCATCTCCCTTATCACCGAGGGCGCGGCAACAGAGCCGTCCCTCTCCATCAATGCCTCAGGCAGGGCAGTGGCACTACCCGCCTCCATCATCTCGGGGGGGGGGGGGCAACATAGTCGCCTCCCTCCATCAACACCTCAGGGGCAACGGTAGGTTCGCCTCCCCCCATCCACCGATCCTCTGCCAGCACCCCGCGTGAAGCGGTGGACTCTCCGACTCCCACCGGCCCTGAGGACGGGCTAGAGGTTTGGCCCACCTCGACCAACCTCATGGACTTGCTCCCCTCCATGTGAAACAGGAAGGGCCCCTGCATGGACGGGTGGGCACTTGTTAGCAGGTCCTCGTCCACCAGGACATCCCAATCCACACCGGCAGCTACCTCATCATCATCGTCGTCGTCATCGTCATCATCTTCACTACCAGTCTCCTCTCCTCGATCTCGAGCTTGCTGCCTCCATATCACCTTTTTCTTCACAAGCTCCCTCATCCTCTTGTCCCAACTGGCCATGGCATGGTTCATTGCCGTCCGGGTCGGGTCCTTTGGTAGCGGAGCTGGGCTGTCTTTGAAGAATAGTCCCCACAGTTGGTCCTGCTATCCCGAGGTTAGCATCAGGAGGTTGGAAATTCAAATGAAAAAGAAAAGCATGGGGAAAGGAAACTTATGAATTCAATAAACCCCGGTTCTGGCCACATTGGGGGATGCCCTGTCACCGGATACACGAAGTCAAGGACGGTGCCAACAGAGTCCTTCATGGGCTCCATCGCCTCCTTAATGCATTGCGCCACTTCAGAGGGAGAGAGCGCTTCGTCGAAAAGCACCGTCCCTTTGAATGACGCCCCGGGCACCATCTGATACAGGGGAAGCGCGCACGCCATCAGCGGTGCAACCCTCCTCGCATGGTAGGCGCCGATAATCCCCGAACCCTTCACACCCCTCTCCTTCAGACTTCGGAGGGTGGTAAGAACGTCGTTAAGGTGCTTCTTCTCCTTGCCCATGACACCCCACCGCCACAACCCTGGGGTCTCCATGATGTAGCGCCCTGTGAAAGCTGGCAAGGGGGCGGCGGGTCATTCTTGACATAGAACCATTGTGAATGCCACCCCTTGTTGGAGGTGGACAGACGCATTAATGGGTATGCTCCTGCCCGGTTGCTACAGAGGTGGATGCTGGCGCACCCCACCGGCGCGTGTAGCTCTTGCTTCCCGGCCCGCCTCTTCAAAAGATTGACGGCGAAGAGATACCGCCACAGGTCAAAGTGGGGACTGATCCCCAAAAACCCCTCGCACAAGGCGACGAATGCCACAATGTGCTGGATCCCATTGGGGGTAAGGTGTTGAAGCTCCACCTGGTAGTAGTCCATCAGTCCCCGAAGGAACTGATGGGCGAGCATGGTGAATCCCCGCTCATGGAAGTGGGCAAAAGACACGACGTACCCTTCGGGCGGCTCCGGTTCCTCCTCTTCACCAAGCAGCCGCCACTCCTTGGCGGCAGTCAACGGGTGAAGAAGGCCTTAGCGGACGAGGCCCTCTAAGCGCTGAGGGGAGATGGTGGATTTGTACCCCGGGTCCATTGTGACATCGGGAGCAGCACGGGGAAGAAGGCAGCGATGAGTTTAACGGTGGGAGCAGTGCGCGTGTCGGAGGCTCTAGCGATTGATGGTGGAGGTTGGCGATGCGAAGGCAAAAAGGCAAAGTACGGAACCCTAGGGGCGGACCCCGTGGTTTTATAGGGGCGACGGATGTGAGAAGCGCAACCATCTGCCTCGATCTCTGGGCCTACCACACGCACCGCCGCGTCACCTCGCGGGATACGCGCCCATGATCCCTATCCTTTCCCGCAAAAACTACGCTGGATGGTTCGCCTTCCCAAGCAGACCAAACTCCTTTCCCACAGATGGGACATGGGTCAGAACGCTTCTTCTCTGGCCCACCTGGGTCTAGAACATCTAGGGATTGGCCCAACAGTCTCGATGACCAACCCAACAGAAGATGGGCCCGTAAGCAACCGGAGCCCAGGTACATGAGCATTAACCAAGCCTCGATCCGAAGTCGAACCCCAACCAGGCTAACCCTAGACAAAATCCCTGCAAGCGGGACATCAGGGTTCCCTTGAAGCTTTCCGGTTGACGAAGCCAAACATCATAGCCTTACCCGCAAAGGGTCCGAGGCAATTCTCCCAAATCACCCAGGGGGCTTGGGGGCTACTGTCGGGGACCTAATACTAGGGGACCCGATGAGGTGGAACTGATAAACCATCGGACGTTGACACTCCTAATCAGACAAGAATGTTACTGCGTCTATTGTCCAAAACGACAAGAGACTGGTTCCACCTCGCCCGACCCCCGAGGGTCAGACTCTGCCTCACCCGACCCCCGAGGGTCAAACTCCGCCTCGCCTAACCCTCGAGGGCCAGACTCTGCCTCGCCCGACCCCCGAGGGCTAGGCTCCGCTTCGCCCGATGGCCGAGGACAGGCTCCGCCTCACCCGACGGCCGAGGGTAGAATCCACCTCGTCCGACCCTCGAGGGCTAGGCTCCGCCTCGCCCGACGGCCAAGGGCAGACTCTGCCTCGCCCTACAAGTACGCCCTGCTCTATCATAAGGATGAGCATAGGGTACGACTTGACATTCAGGTCAAACACAGCACCAAGGACCATGCCCTGCACCGCGGCAGGAAAAGTACCGCTAGGGTACGACGGGATAGGTGCTTTAGACCATTCCGGCATTGCAAAGTCCAAATAGTATTGTAGGCGCCGCCTTCAGCCCTCATACACGGAACCTAACATAGACATGTGACAACCACTACGGTCCAGAGAGAGACCCGCGCCCTCTACAAGGACGGATGTACTGTCACCACGCCGTGGTCCCAAAGGAGCGGCGCCCGTTCCACGACCCCTTGGGCCCAACAGATCGGAGCGCTCGCTTCGGCCTCCGGACGTCCTCTCCAATCGAAAAGCCTTGCCCAAAGCGCTACTTCTGACTCTGACCCCCGCGTCCCTTCGACCGGGGCTCATAGGAACTAGACGGCGTGCGAAGAAAGGCAGGGCAAGGCTCATAAGTCAAAACCACTGTACCAGAGTCCATACCCTTCGCGGAGCAGTACTCTGTAGCCATCCTGACATTCTACAATGGCATCGACAGTGTTGTAGACGCCTACCATTATCTAGTACCCGTCGGTATGGGCAACAAGACTCGATAGACGTGGACAACAAGGCTCGATAGCATACACACCCTTTCCCTCTCACTTGTAAAGCCGTCCCCTTCATCTATAAAAGGGGAGGTGCTTCCTCGAACAAACGGAACCGACTCTTGACAGATAAGTAGAACACACACACGACACAACAAAGACAGCTGAGCAGCGACCAAGCTCTCGGCAACCTTTTTGGTCATTCAATCAGAGACTTGGGACTCGTCCCTCTCTCAACTGTTTTGTACCCCCTACTACGAACCATTTTCGGCACTAATAACACGAGCAGCCGTAGCAAACTGGACGTAGGGACATTCTGCCCGAACCAGTATAATCCTCGTGTCCTTTAGTGCACCATCCGGGCCTAACGCGCGTCAATTATAAATTTACTTGCCAGTGTTTGTTCGAAACACTGACAACCCCTTCTCATTCCTACTCGTTTGTAACCCCACAGCAAACTTCGAGCACCTAGGCTCAGGAACAAAGTCACCGACCGACTGAAACTGAACGTAGGGCACGTTGCCTGTACCAGTATAAATCATCTGTCATTGAGTACTAGGCCACATCCGATCACAACGCACGGCAAAACTATAAATATTTACTTGTTGGTCACTTTTCGCATCGACACATTGCAGAAGGTATTAACGATAAAAGATAAGTATCGAAGATCTTATAAAGTCAAATGTGTCTGAGTATTTTTTTTACTAAAGTTAGTACTTATGCTTATGTGTGTTGGTTTCTGCTAAAAATAAGAGTAGTCTATATATATGGTTTTGTTTGTGACTGTTTCACTCTACGTTTTTAGCTCCGCTCCACGTTCAGCTAAACTGGTGTGGCTCTACAAACTCTGCTCCAGGAAAAAAGGTAAAGTTTGTTGAGAAATTGAGTTCTAGGCACAAGAACACAGGGACACAGAGTGAGAGGGAATGGGAGTTCTCTGTTATTCACTTTCTTGCTTGTTTCACTTCTTACATCAGCTGAAAGTGATTCCCCTTTTATAAAAGAAGACACTGAATGGATACATGTTACTACAATCGGCCTGTTCGCTGGTTGGTTTCTGGGCTGGTTTGGGCTGGCTGGTGCTGGTTTATTGTGAGAGAAAAACACTGTTGGCTGGCTGGTTTGGGCTGGCTGAAACCAACAAGCGAACATGCCGAATGTTTGAACTCTTGACTTCCTCCCTCTTCTTCTCCATTTAATTGGCCTACCACCAAAGTCATGGATTTGCACCACATTTTCGACTTTGGTTTTACAACATAGTTGTCAGAGCACTTAAGGGCCTGCTACACAAACTCTATCGTGGAGCATGCCCATAAAAAACTAGAGTTTCTAGAGCATCTCTTTAGATGTTCTCATAACTCTACCTTTTTTCCATCCAAGAACAGAGCTTGTGGAGCTGTATTTGTTTGGCTCAAAAACGCGGAACGGAGTAGTCCCAAATATGCCCGAAAATGGTGCTCGTAAAGCAGCCTCAAGCAGACCTTCTACGTACAGAGAGAGAATAAGCAAATAAGTTGGCGATAAATGATGAAATTTTACTTGGAACCAACAACGTGGACCAAGGTGGTACTAGTATTTGTTAGAATTGGATGAAATCCCTCGTACGACATATTATTTAGTATTTTTATTAGTTTATGATAGATCCACCATTTACATTACACTGTAATGAACTGCAAAAATGTACTACTGCACTGTAAATTAGTAAGAGGGAATCATGGGTCGACAACTCAAACCAAATCTACCAAGTTGCGTACCACGCGCAGGTAGCGAAGAAGGCCATATGATTGGAGCCGCTGTCGGTCCGGGGTGTTCACACGCTCCCATCCCCATCGACGGGGCCATGACTCATGATTTCATCAGAGACTTGCCGGGGCACGCACAACACGGCCAAATAATGGGTCGCCGAATGGACACAGGCGAGCCGAATCCAATGCCATGGACCACCAGTGTTTGCCGCGTTGCATTTCATTGCAGCACCGCCGCCGTGTCGCCGGGCGATCGTGACCCACGCCACGCCTGTGCTACGCGAGATCCAGCCTCCGGCGCCGGACCACCGCCTGCCCACTGGCCACCGGTCGGCGGCCGCTTTTTGTCACGACGTACTCACATCACCGGCGCCATGCCGGGGAGCGAGCGAGGACGCCGTCGTACGGCCGCTTGCTCCGGGCTGCGGCCCAACGTTCAACGGCGACCCGGGCAGCAGGGCACCATGCATGGGGCGGGTGACATGTGGCGCGTGCGCCGTGACGGCACCGTGCTGACGCCACCGCCACAACGTCATTTCGGCAACTACTCTAGGGGCTAGGGCTGTACTTTGTGGTAGAAATATGAAATGTTCGGTGCTGTGTTTCGTCGCCGTCGCGTCCAGCCGTCGACCCGGTGTCTGGCGTAAGCGCACAGCGGCCAGGCCGTTGCTGATAATTTGGAGGAGTCGCCGTCGTTTCCACGGGCAGGATGGGATGTGACGTCGGCACCGTTACGTCGGATGGTTTTTGGTTCCTGTTAAAATTTAGTCCCGTGACATCAGATGTGTGACACTAATTTAGAGTATTAAATGTAGACTAATTATAAAACTAATTATTTAGATTAAAACTATCTAATTTACAAGACGAATCTATTAAGTCTAATTAGACTTATATTTAGTCTTTCTAATTATTATCTAAATACCTGATATGATATCTATTAAACTTTAGTCCCTGGATCAAACACCCCGGGCGCTTGGGTAACTTCGTGTCGGTGTTTTCGGACCACTGACGGGTAAATTAGAATTTGCGCGTCTGGCTCGGATGGTGTGCTAGGAGGACATAAGTGTTTATACTGGTTCAGACGGAACGTCTCTACGTCCAGTTCGCTGTTGCTCGAATTACCGGCACTTGGTTTGCAGTAGGGGTTACAAACATGCGAGAGAGGGAGAGGATCCCAAGTCTCTAGTGGAAGGAGTGAACGGTTGCTGAGAGCTCGCTTGCCACCCAGCCGTGTGCTCGTGTCGTGCTCTTGTGTCCCGATCCCTACTTTCATGGGGGCGCCCTGCTTCCCCTTTATAGGCGAAGAAAAAACTAGGGTTACAGAGGAGGAAAAGAAGAAGAATGAGAGAGAAAAAAGGCTTTCAGGGTTGCCGGGTCCTTCTTCTTCTTCATGCGGATCGCGCCGATCCTGTAGATGTCAACAGGGATGGCTCCATGTCGCGGCCCTGTTCGTCACTGGTGCCATGCGCAGGCGTCATCTGTCGGTCATGGTGTTCCACTCCGTCCCGGCGGACGTCGTAGTGAACTAACGCGTCTGTCAGCGTCCGTACGAGGATTAGGCAGAACAGCACCGGCACGCCCGACACTGTTTTTGATGTGAATCCCTAAGTATGACCGGTCATAGCCATAGGTTACATCGAGGCGTGTCAGCCTCTTCTCTGGCATCAGAGTTTTGACCTAGGGCCATACGTTTGGACCTGAAGTGGTTGGCGACGGTATGGGTCCCCGTCGGACGAGACGGAACCCGCACCCAAGTGGACAGGCGAGACGGAGCCCGCGGCCTCGAGGTCGAGCGAGACGGAGCCCGCAGCCTTGAGTGAGACAGAACCCGCGTCCTTAAGGTCGAGCGAGACGAGGCCCGCACCTAAGGAGTCGGGCGAGACAGAGCCCACGGCCTCAAGGTCGGACGAGACGGAACCTGCAGCCTTGTGATTGGACAAGACCTTGTAATACGTCTCGAACCATCTGAAAAAATCAGTATGGACGCTAACTTTCGGGTATCCTAGTATCGATACCCGACACGTTAGATGCAGCAAAGTAAATTCAACGGAAGATGAGTCCTTGTCACTCTGTGACGAGAGAAAGCGAAAACAAGAAATATCCAAGGTCACGGTCTTCTTGAGAAAACCTTTTAATTTACATGCTTTCAATAACAACAGAAAATAAGTCCTCTTTTTCCCCTAAAAAAGAAGTCCCCCAAGCAGGATCATTTACTATTACAGTATTACTGCTGGTGTCTTATCGGTCTCTGTCTTCTCTTTTATTTTTTATGTTGCATCACGAATAAGTTGAAATAGTTATTATCTATGGTGAATTAGCAAACAACTATTAAAATTTTAATGATGAAAGGCGATACAAGAACATAGCGTAAGTGAGAGGACCACTGGGTAGCAACCTAACAGAGAAAGAAGTGATGCCGCTAGAAATTATGGGAAGCAACGAGGACCCTGGCTGACAATCGTCCTGTTCGCTTGATTTATAAGTCATACTTTTTTAGTCAATAAATAGTATTTTTCTCTTATAACAAATTAGCCAACAGTATTTTTAGTCATGATTTATCAGTCAAACGAACAGAGCGAATGATAATAGAGTGTGGACATGGAGTGAGAGTAGGAAACAGGGAGCATACCAATGTTGTGGCTTGATCGGCTGAGCAAGTTCGGCTTGTTTTTTTTCAGCCGAAGCAGTATTTTTCTTTCACAAAATTTCAGCATAAACAGTATTTTTCAGTATAAACAGTGCTTTATTTCATTCCAGCCGAACACTCAATTGAACACCATGTGACAGCTGGCGCCCGAGTCGAAGTATACCAATCCATGGTCACTAGCGGGTTAACTGTCATTGTGTTGAATGGGAATGGGTCTGATTGCTCTAGTGCGGTGAAGCTCCTCCAATGCCCCATGAGCCAAAGAGCCAAGATGCATGACATCATTCTTGGAGGCTAAAAAAGTGGGAGATAGAAGAGTTAAAAGAAGTCATGTAACTAGCGAGGCGTCACAATGTATGCGACGGTGTGAATTCTGTTTCTATAGTGTGAAACTGGGTACTAGATGTCATCCAACTTTTGAAACTAGACAGATTTGGACCTCTAGCTGGTTTCAAAGATGGTTTTTAAAAATAATAAGATAAACCTATTCTCTAAAATTCATAAATAATTTATTTTAACTAAAAAATATGAAACTAGTAACAATATTGTTCTAAAAAAATATTTATATGTGAGCGATCTATTTAGGTATTTGCACCTTATTGATTTCTATTCCTATTGTTTTATTGCTTATAGTTATGCTTATTGTTTATTTAAATTATCGTTTTGCAGTATATCAGATCTGGAGATTAACCAAGAGGATCTCGCAGACTATGAGTGAATAGAAATATGTGAAAGATACCACCAACCATGTTTGTATTGAATCTATTTAGGCATTACATGGATAGAGCTTTACTTTATGTTTAGTGCCTGATTGTGTTATAGGTTTGAAACAAGTACGTGTCACAAACATCATGCAATCAACATCAAGCAGAGCACAAGATGACAATTTTAATAATTAACAAGCATGTGTACTAGCAACGAAGCACTAGGAACATAAACAAATAAAATTCAAATAACTTCAAATAGAACATGGACAAATAGATAATGCTTTTAGAAAAAGATTAGTACTGATTTCTAGAAATTAAACTAGGTTTTTATTTTTTAAATAGAAAATCACCTTTGATACCAGTTAGTTGACCTAATTTGTACAGTTGAAGAGCATCCGGTATCCGGTTTCGTAGTTCATGGTTTTAAATTGGACTGCCGTGCTTGATGGTTGGGAAATAGATTTTATCAAACAAAAACATGTTGGATAACCTATTCAAATTCCTATTTTCTTTTACTGCTCCTTCGTTTACTTTTGGCACGTCCGGCCGGGGCACACTATTGGAGTGCAGCTGGTGCCATGCATACCTTCAGCACCGGAGCAATTAGGAATCATAACTCTATAACAGTGGAGCATTAATAAACTGCAAGAAGGTCGACCAGGTCCAAGTGTGTAGGACATCGGAGAAATAGGCCCCGTTGGCTTAGAGAGATTCTGGAGGAATCTGGATAAATCTAAAAAAAATTATGAGAAAAAAACACTATTTCAGATAAAAAAATGAAACAAGACAGGTTTAAGGGCACGCGAACGGGCCATAGCTCAGCTGCATGCAGTGTCTCTATCGGTGAAGGCACTAGCACTAAAATCATCAAAAGAGACAGCGCGCGCGGTCATGATAGAACATTTTTTTTCGAATCATGATAAAACATGTTCGTGCAGGCCAACAGATGAATTGTGCTATACTCCCATGGTTTGTGCCCAAATCCTAAAGTACAGTATTGAGTAGCGCAGTCACGGCGGATTAAGCTGTTCGTTCGTTTTCTTCCTCGCTCAGGAATGCAAATTGCTAGCCTAGGCCTGGAATGAAAAAGGTGTTCGTACGGATGAGCTGTTATTAATGAATTTATGGGTAGCACATGTCGTGTTGAAATAGTTATTCAAATGTCTGGTTTAGATAACTCCATTCAAACTGTCATATCAATATTTTATGGCCTTAACTTCTTTTATAATCCGTCTTTTTTAACTTGTTGTTTTAGGCGAAACAGTATTTTTCTCTAGCAACAAATTAGCTAAAATAGTATTTCGACTTGTTTTTTTCAGCGAAACGAACGGGCCTATGTGTACTTAGGGCAACTGTTGTGAGCTGTTTTTTTTTCTAAATATTTATTTTCAAAATAACTTAATAGGTGAAGCTATTTTTGAGCATGTTCGTTTGACTGTGGCTTGTCGTAAATGATCGTAAATTTTTAGCTGGAACAATATTTTTCTCTCACACAAATCAGCCAGCAGTACTTCTTCATAAACTAGCAACAATATAAACCAGCCAACCGAACAGGCTATTTATCCTCCTCTCACGAAAACATGAGTTGAGATAAAACTAAAAATAATAGTTATCTAAGCTTCCCCTGCCATCAGTGGGCCCTAGCATGCATCGATCTCCAATTTGGCCCCGCCAGGCGACCAGACCGAGCCATGGCGCGGCGTCGTCGTCGAGCCGGGCCAGGGCGCCGGCACCGCCGCCTGCCCGGAGCGCGAGCACACCAGCGCGCCACCGCCTGGCCGGAGCACCGCCCCCGCCGGGCATGAGCGCGCCACCGCCTAGCTAGACCACTGCCGCCACTGGGGCCCAAGCTGCCGCGGCCGCTGGGGGCACGGGGCGAGCGCGTTCGCCAGGTCGTTGCAGGCGCGGCCGCCGGGGCGGGTCTACCAAGGGCGCGCAGGCGCAGCCTTGGCCGGGCGCGGGCCGCCGGGAGAGGCTGCCGTGTGGGGGCGCGAGCTGCCGAGAGGGACGCCGCCGTGGGGGCGCGGGCCGCCGGAGATACGCCGCCGCTGGAGCGTGGGCAGCCGGGAGGGGCGCCGCCGTGGTTGCTCATGGGCGCGAGGTGCGGGCGCCGTTGCGAATCCTGGGATGCGTAGGAAGAAGACCAGGAAGAAAAAAAAAAGGCTAAGGAGCCGTCCAGATCCTTTTACCCGGACTAATTAAAATTTACTTAATAAATTAGGCTATATGGTTTACAATTTAATATTCCACCACTTTCTAAAGTGATGAGGACATTACCTGCCTGGATACAACCACATTAGCAACTTTTGATTCACAGGTGAAACAATCCTTTACCATGATTGTATTTGATACATTTGATGAATTGATGCTGCACCATGATGTGTGTTCGTTGTCATTTTCAGAAATACTTACATGGATCAAGGGAAGGTTTGATTGCATATGGAAAGCATGGAAGGTTAATGAAGTTGATTGGGGACCAAATCCATGTATTCCTAACGTCCTCCACCTGGACACCACGTCACTTTTGGTCCAAGGAAAGAAAGAGATCAAATCCAACACGTTTTGGGGCTGGATTCGGACTCCAGGACAGCTCCAACTTGTGATGTTCACCACGGTCGCATAAGGACTCGGATTGGGACGTTCTAGCACTTTTTGGAAAGCTTATCAAGTCTATTTTCCAACGGATTTGGACTCATGGCTATATCTTATCCGATGCTTCCGTAGTCGTCGTTTTCACGTCAGGACCTTTTCTGCCTTTGGTGCTGCATCACCCTATTTTGGGCCGATGGTCCATGTATCAAGTTGGGTCCATTAGGGACGCATCCTAGGGTTGGAGAACGACCCCAACACCCCCTGGTCGTTCCCCTAGGTATTAATAAGGATTAGAGCCGCCACAAACAGATTGGGTTTTGTTTTGTTGAAAGTTTAGCCATTGCTACTTCCTTGTAGACGCGTGTGTTGACTAGACCATCCGTTCTACTTGATTCAAAACCCCAACTTTGTGATTTCAGATTGGTTTTTCATCTCCATATTTGCAATTGAGTTGCTTGTTCTACTTGTTCTTGCTTGTTCCTCGATTGCTTGCAGGAATTACCCTAGTGGTTTGGTTGATCGTGCTCCACAAGATCGCGACGGCTATTGGAGGTGGTGTATCGGTTGCTAAGGCGCAGCTTGGAAGGCTGTAGTCGGACCGTGAACGTCATCTCCATCCCTAAATTGAGTTATCCACCTTCTCTCATCGAAAGATCGGGATTCAACCCTAGCGGGTGCATATCAGTTGGTATCAGAGCAAGGTTGATCTGTGAGAGACTTCCAGTTCTTTGTTGTTTTTAATCTCCTGTAGTCCAGAAAAAGCCAAAACAAAATTAGTAGATTAGTTCTTCATAATCCCAAAAACCCTTTGAGCTTAATACTATTACTGCTTAGTTAGGGCTTATTGAATTAACGGTTGCATCGTCGTGTCAAGTTGCTGGTCTTAGCGTCTAGTCGTTTAGAGTTTCGAGTTCTAGTCACGTTTCTGTCACCATCGCAGATTTGAGTTTATTTGTTTCTCTCTACGAATCCGAGTGGATTTCCAAATTCCTTTGTTTTGTTTACCACCATTATCCTAGCCACGTCCTTGGAGGTTTCATCCACGTCCATATTTCCATCTACAAAAAGGAAATCCAACAAGATCAAGGTAGAATTTGATTCGGAGTCCTGTTTTATCCTGAAAAGAAAAGCACCATATTTCCTTTGTCAGGAGTCCGAATAAGGAGTTTAAATATAATCTGGAAACCTTAACTTGTGCTCTTTCCAACAGATCTGACATTGCTCCTAAATTCATTTTGAGCGCTTCGTAATCGCCCTGGAGATTTGCGCATCTCCTGGTTTTGCAAAACAGCCACTGGTTTGACTTTGCTACTGAATCACCCTTCCCAAGGATACATTTAATTGCTATAAGTAGCTTGTTATCTCTTGTTGCAAAATTTCAGCTTTGTGCTACTTGAAAGAAAAAGAAAGAAAAGAAAGAAAGAAAAGAAAGAAAGAAAGAAAGAAAGAAAGAAAGAAAAGAAAGAAAGAAAAGAAAGACAAGAAGAAAGAAAGAAAGAAAGAACAGAAAGAGAAAGAAGAAGAGAAGGATTTTTCTTTTGTTGTTATTCCTCTCCTTGGGATCCTTCTTTGTTGCAGCTCAGTGACTTCGTTTGTGTCTAGGCTCGCGTCTCTAGCATGTACTAGCCTAGGACCAGCACAATAACATCATTGAGCGTTTGTTCAATTTGCTTGCAACTAACGTGGTTCTAGTACTTCCTTGCTTTAGCCCACCTATAGCTCCACATATTTCGACTACAGCTTGACAGGTGTTGTTGTTGCGGCACCGATACACTTCATTCCATGGTTGTAGACTTGTTGGTTGCCATCACCTCCTGTTTGGCTTGGTAAGAACTTGTAAGGGCTTGTTTTAACAAGTTGAGTTTGAGAGAATTACAACCGACACATCCTAGTAGTTGATAGGAGGATACATATTGTTTTTTGTGTTTCTTGTTTTCTACTAATCATGGCAGGTGATATGGAGATTTTTGAGCTGTTGAAACTAGACCCTCATATTCAGGATATCATTCAACACTTGCCGTTATATGATGGTAAGTTTGATCCTCAAGCTTACATTGATTGGGAGTTAAAAGTAGACAATGAATTTGATGAGCATGACCTGTCCGAGAAACAAAAGATTTGTATTGCCTCTAATGTTTTGATTGAATATGCTTTACTAGAATGGAAACACATTTGTAGGCATAACAAAGTTCTAGAATCTTGGGAAGACTTCAAATTTCTTTTTAGAGATGCATTCGTTCCTTCATATTATGCTGATTATTTGCTTGCAAAATTAGACAACTTGAAGCAAGATAGTAGGACTGTAAAAGAATACTACCATGATTTTAAGATTTGCATCATGTTTGGTGGATTAGATGAATGCATGGAAGATGTTATGAGTAGGTTCATGAGAGGGCTCAATTCTGAAATTCGAACCTTGTTAATTAGTAAATCATACAAACATATTGGTCAATTGTTTTGTCTTGCTCTCAATGCTGAAAAGGAGAGTCTATTATTTGTGAATACTTGCAAGAATGATGTGACCCATAATGTCCAAAATTTGTCCACTCTGCATGCTAATGAAGAGCAACAAATAGTGGAACCCACTACTGATTTTCCTTTGTCACAAAATGAATTACTTGTTGTTCCTTGTGATAAAGAGGAGTTGTGTGCTGATGATTCTTTTACTCCTATGCCACAAGTAGCGAATAAGTGTGATACTTTTGGTTTGGAACCATACAAATGTGCTGAAGATAAGCTTTTTCATCCTATTACATGTGCACAAGATGAACTAAACTTGCTGTCCTCTTTAAATACTTTGGGTTATATTGAATTTGATATTCTGTGTAATCTAAATTGTCTAAAAGAGAAACTTAAATTTGATTCTGGTTTGCCAAGTTTTAATCATTGCTCGCTTCATGCAATTGGCAAATATGACAGCAAAGGAGAATATTTGGTGCATAAAGTTTATATTTGCTCTAATCTAAAATATCCTTTTGGGCCACAATACCAAGATCAAATTGAGGGCTGCACTAACACTAATAATGTCTTGCAAAGTTTTCCTAGTTTTTCCAATATGCAACAGGGTAAGGCCAAAGAAGGGGAGCATTGCTGGTTGTGGCCATGCAGCATAGTCGTCGCTCCATGCTCCAACATCAAAGCAAGCACCTTTGAATGCCATTGGGGCAAGTCGAGGACGACTTGCAGCCAAGAAGGGGAGAATGATGAGGACATCACCTGCCTGGATACAACCACATTAGCAACTTTTGATTCACAGGTGAAACAATCCTTTACCATGATTGTATTTGATACATTTGATGAATTGATGCTGCACCATGATGTGTGTTCGTTGTCATTTTCAGAAATACTTACATGGATCAAGGGAAGGTTTGATTGCATATGGAAAGCATGGAAGGTTAATGAAGTTGATTGGGGACCAAATCCATGTATTCCTAACGTCCTCCACCTGGACACCACGTCACTTTTGGTCCAAGGAAAGAAAGAGATCAAATCCAACACGTTTTGGGGCTGGATTCGGACTCCAGGACAGCTCCAACTTGTGATGTTCACCACGGTCGCATAAGGACTCGGATTGGGACGTTCTAGCACTTTTTGGAAAGCTTATCAAGTCTATTTTCCAACGGATTTGGACTCATGGCTATATCTTATCCGATGCTTCCGTAGTCGTCGTTTTCACGTCAGGACCTTTTCTGCCTTTGGTGCTGCATCACCCTATTTTGGGCCGATGGTCCATGTATCAAGTTGGGTCCATTAGGGACGCATCCTAGGGTTGGAGAACGACCCCAACACCCCCTGGTCGTTCCCCTAGGTATTAATAAGGATTAGAGCCGCCACAAACAGATTGGGTTTTGTTTTGTTGAAAGTTTAGCCATTGCTACTTCCTTGTAGACGCGTGTGTTGACTAGACCATCCGTTCTACTTGATTCAAAACCCCAACTTTGTGATTTCAGATTGGTTTTTCATCTCCATATTTGCAATTGAGTTGCTTGTTCTACTTGTTCTTGCTTGTTCCTCGATTGCTTGCAGGAATTACCCTAGTGGTTTGGTTGATTGTGCTCCACAAGATCGCGACGGCTATTGGAGGTGGTGTATCGGTTGCTAAGGCGCAGCTTGGAAGGCTGTAGTCGGACCGTGAACGTCATCTCCATCCCCAAATTGAGTTATCCACCTTCTCTCATCGAAAGATCGGGATTCAACCCTAGCGGGTGCATATCATAAAGTTCACGTATAAGCCTATCTCAAATTTATAGAGTGAGAGATAAAAATTGATTCTATTGATCATCGTTCTATGTTTCTATTTTACAACTTATAACATGCTCTTCAACTTACTCCTCTATGATGGAAATGCAACACATAAGTATCTCTCGTATAGCCAATAATAATATATAAATATAATCCATATACAACCGTATTAACTTAATTAATATGTGTCTAAATTATAATTGTTAAAATGAATTCAACCCTAAGGATCTAAACGGGTCCTAAGGGTATTATAGTAATTATTCTAGGTGAAGCTGTTTTGGTCTACTGTGTGAAGCTGTTTTACCAAATAATTTTTGCAAAACTGCTCAGCTTCACATAAGAAGCTGCCCATGAATCTATTTTACAAAAAAAAAACTTCATTGGTGAAGTTGAGCTGTGCCAAACAGGCCCTTAATAAAGTTGCCACATACATATTTTTTATGACAGGAGAGAAACCTATGTAGATTCCAATGGGTGCAGATGCACCACCCAAATTTTATGAAAACAATGGTTTTTCCTAAAATTTCACCGTATATGCATTTCTACTGTAACTCTATGCACCAACGAGACAAATACACCACCTCATAATTTGCTTTAGCTTCGTCACTCTTTGATGACTTGACAACAGATTTGCGAAGATAAAAGAATTCGTGAGTTCCATGTGTAGGTAAAACTCACTTGGCTTGGTCATAGAATTAAATGCCCATATAAACTAAAAGAGTTAAAATTATCATTAAAAATGGTTGCTTTATCCATATCTCATCGTATTTATGTCTTTTTAAAACAAACTCTCCACCGAGGCTGGCTAATAAGAACTCGGAAATGAGGAGCGATCTGATGCACGCCGATGTAAAGGGAGGGACAATTTTCTTTATTGAGAAAAGTTAGTACAAACTTCGTTCGTTATAAATTATAATTCGTTTGACTTTTTTAACCCAAGTTTAATTACTCATTTTATTCAAAACATTTGTGCAAACATAGTTAAATTTAAATTATTTTTGAAGAACTTTAGTTAATAAAATAAGCCACAACAAAAGAAACGATATTTAGCATAAAATTTTAAATAAGACGAGTGGTCAAGTCTAAAAAGTTAAACGAACTATAATTTGAAACGGATTTAGTAGCGTTGTACTCTACAATGGTCAAGTCTTGGTAATAAATCCATCGGCTGCCTTGCACTTGCACTACTCGTCTACTCCAGTTCTGAATGAGCTGCGGTAGAGCCTTCACGAGATGTGCGCCGGTCTGCAGTTGAGCACTTGGTAGTGACTAGTGAACCGACGCGGCCCCTATTTAACCACTTGCCAACCGCACCAACCAACACAAAGCTTTCCGTTCCACACACTCCCGTCCATTTTCCTTCACAATTCCACCCACCACGCTTTCACCAAGCCTAGCGATGGGTGGCGTAGCTGGAGCAGAGACGACGAAGAAGGCTCTACGTCTACGGGCCACCGCCAGCGACGGCGACGGCGCGTCGGTACATCCACCGGAGCCGCAGCAGCAGCCGGCGCCATTGCCTGCTGCCGGCGTCGCTGGCAACGCCGCCGACGGCTCTGCGGCGGTTCATCAGAGCTGCGGCGAGGACGACGACCAAGACGACGAGCAGGTGGAGAGGTTCTACGCGCTCCTCGCCAACATCCGTGCCCTGAGGGGCTTGTACAGCGCCGGGACCGGACCAGCAGCTTCCGGCCGGGGCAAGGGCAGGAAGAGGGCGCGGGAGGCGGAGGTGCCGTGGACGCCGGCGTTCCGGTTGGAGGACTTCGAGGAGGAGGTCAAGCAGGGCGCGGCCGCGACCGACGCGCGGAGCACGGTGATGAACCAGGGCGCCAGTGGCATCGTTGCGAGGCGGCCCGCTGCCGCAGCCAGGGCGAGAGCCGCCGTGGCCGCAGCCGACGACGGCCACGACGAAGACGAAGTAGCGCGCGGAGGGAATAAGCTCGGTCTCCGCGTCGCAGCGCGCGGATGACCGGTGTTGACCGGTTACTACTTAGTCGGATTGAATTGAACAACATGTGATGTATGCTTGGAGAGGATTCTCATGCTAAACTTACCTTCAGTAAATGTGTCTATTTTTAACTCTGATTTACTTACTGATGTAAGTACGTATCATTCTAAGGACTAGCTACCGAAGGCTATTTCAGAATAAAAAAAAGTAAAGTAAAAATCATTTAGCATATTCTCTCAATTTCAATTGACCGCTACTGGATTTAGTATATCTAATTTGAATTGACGATCAGAACACATATGGATACAACTTCTAAAAGGTTCTCGAAAAAGAGGTAATTTTTTCCTGGACTTGTATTCTTTTTCTAGGTTCATTAGGATTCTTAGCTGTTGGGGCTTCCACTTATCTTGGTAAGAATATGATATATGTACTTCCATCTCAATAAATTCTTTTTTTCCCACAGGGTGGTGATGTCTTTCTATGGAATCGCGGGCCTATTCATTAGCTCCTATTTGTGATGCACTATTTTATGGAATATAGGCAGTGGTTATGACCGATTCGATAGAAAAGAGGGAATAGTGTGCATTTTTCGTTGGGGATTCCCTAGAATAAAATGTCGCATCTTCTTTCAATTCCTTGTGCGGGATATCCAATCAATTAGAATTCAGGTTAAAGAGGGTCTTTATCCTCGTCGTCCTGCAATGGGTGGTTCATAAGCTAGCTCTAAACATTTTCTTCATATTTTAATAGAAGAGAGAGAAAAACTAGCTCTTTATCAAGAGCTATGCTTATACAAACATTCCAAGAATATGTAAGAGTGTCATATAGGTCTAATCATATTATGAGCCATTGCTAAAAGCTAACAATATTAAAAAGGTTGGCTTAGAGCTAGTAGCTGACTCTTACTGTTGCGAGTGCCCTAACCCTAAGGCATCATTTGTCATCGCTCTAGCTCAAAAACCTCTGTCTCGTAACTGAAGTTTACTCCCTCCTAGTGTTATCTTAATTAAGTCAAGTTTTCTGAAATTTGACCAAATTTTTCAAGATTTATAAGTACCAAATTAGTGTCATTAGATACACGGTAAACTATATATGTTTTTATAATATGTTTATGTAGTGTGACAAATATTTATATTTTTTTATAAATTCTGATCGGACGTAAAAAAATAACCTAGACAACTACAACATTTGACGATAACTTTTTGGTATTTGTTATCTACAGCTCCAAAGAAAATTACTCAAATGTGACTGTAGTTCTATATTTGAAATAAAAAAATACAGAGCTACAAACACCTACTTCCTACAACTTATTTTGTTCTTAAGCTAGAGCTATGCCAAATAAAGTCTAATTAAGTTCTTGATCTCTCTGGGTTCGCTGCCCCACTACTCAACGATGATATGATTATCCTTGTACTAATATGCCACTATCTTGCCCCCTCAAATATAAGTGCAATGTCCTCACTCTGCAGTTGCTAGTGCCCTTTTGCTGCAGGCCTGCAGCTCCACAGCTGGGCGCATTATTGTACCTATTGTTAGTGCAAGTGCCTGCAGTTGCAGGCGTGCAGCTGCAGCAAGCTTATTCCAATTAGGTTGAATATATACCAAATTTTCTTTTATGGTTGTTATGATCTCTTATATCAATGTCTGGCTCCCCAAGGTTTTGAAATACAAAAGGAAGTTCTTAATAACAATTATGAAAAAAAAGTTGTATTTTGTACTTGAACTATTGTTGAGTCCGGACACTACGTGGAAAACGGTTCATAGCAACGGGATAAATTTTTTTAGGGGCAGCTAGTGATGGAGCCGCCCGTACAGTGACGTGTTCGGGATCCACGAGACCAGCCGCCCCTATAAATAAAACAGCAGGGGCAGCTAGTGATACGAGCCACCTCTACAAATGGGTAGGATTTGTAGGGGCGGCTCACTCACCAGCCGCCCCCCGTGTTTCTATTTATAGGGGCGGCGAGCCGCCCCTACAAATGCCTTACGTATAGTCACTAAGTCACCCATCCAAAATATCTACTGGCCTCCTCTCTCTCTCTCTCTCTCTCTCTCTCTCTCTCTCTCTCTCTCTCTCTCTCTCCCTCGCTCTCCCTCTCCTCCGAGCCCCTCCGTCTCTCCCCCACGCCGCCCCTCCCTCTCCCCCACGCGGTGACAGGACCTCCCTCTCCAGCGGAGGCACCTGGCGGCGCACCCTAGGGTGGCGGGGGTTCTGGGGCGCAGTCGCGCGGGGCTCGGTGCCCTCCTCCAGCGCCAGCAGTCGCGAAGGGGCCCGTCCCCCTCCTCCTGCGCCGGCGGCACGCGGGACCCTGTCCCCTCCCCCTAGCGGAGGCACGGTGGCGGTGCTCGGTGGCGTAGCCTCCCTGAATGCATCTAGGCCCCTAGTTGGGTTTCGGTGATTAATGACAATACGTGATTACTGTGACTAATGTGTGTTTTATAGAAACAATTGAGTTAGGTCACGGTAATGGAGATCGACTGGGCAATCATGGTTGTCATGCCCCTACGATGGAAATCATTTCGGTTTTCAAAGGATGGACGACAAGGTTAAGGATGGACTAGTTCTAAGTGTCGATTGGAGTTGGAGAGATACTTAGAGTAGTTTAGGACTTTGTTTCTTCCTTTGGCCGTACTATTAAGGGGGGTATGAACAGGTAGCTTGACCTAGGTGAGACTAGTGAGTTACGTGTGATGCACACTTGTTAAAACTAGCACTAGGTAGCTCCACAACAGCCCTTTCATCCAATGGAGCAAACTTCATTCACATATGTTCGAGAGTTGGAAGTGAATGGAGGGTCAAATACTGACCGGACGCTGGCTCCGGTGTGACCGGACGCTGGCTCAGGGTCCAGTCAGTTCATTTGACCAAGGTGATTGCATCTGGTTTGACCGGACGCTGTGAGGTCATGTCACCGAATGCTGAGGGCCAGTGTCTGGTCGACTCCAGTAAGGTTCTAGAGAGGGAAAATCGTGTCCGGACGCGTCCGGTCACACTATAAACACTAGAGTTCAGTGTATACTGACCGGAGCATCCGGTCAACATGACCGGAGCGTCCGGTCACCCCGCAGAGGCACATAACGGTTTGTTTTTCAGCCGGTGTTATAAATACCACCTCCACTCGTGTGTGGGGGCACTTTTGCTCATTTCAACAACTGAGAAACACCTTAGAGAGTGCCAAGAAGAGCAAGGTCCTAGTGAGGTGATTGAGATTTGAGAATCCCAAAGAGAGCCCTCATTAGTGAAGATCAAGAGTAGCAAAGTGTGCATCCACCTTCTCATTAGGCTTGTCATGATCAAGTGAGAGTTCGTGCTTGTTACTCTTGGTGATCGCCATCACCTAGATGGCTTGGTGGTGATTGGGAGTTCGGTGATCACCCGGCGGAGCTTATGGGTGACCCAACTCACATTGTGAGCAGTTGTGGGTGATTCACCACGACGGAGTGTCGAAGAATCAACCCATAGAGAGCACTTGATCCTTGTGTGGATCAAGGGGGAGCAACACCCTTATGCGGGTGCTCCAACGAGGACTAGTGGGGAGTGGCGACTCTTCGATACCTCAGCAAAACATCGCCGTGTTCCTTCCTCTCTATTTACTTTGAGCATTTACTTTGAGCAATTCAATTCATGTCTTTATATTCTTAGAATTGCCATGCTAGAGTATGATTGGAACTTAGGTTGCAAGTCTTGTGTGCGATAGAACAATTAGGAACACTTTCTAGGTACAAGGGGTTAATTGGGCTAACCATAGGATTTAATTATTGCGAAGAAATTTAGAATTAGCCCAATTCACCCCTCTCTTGGGCACCTTGATCCTTTCAATTGGTATCGGAGCCTCGTGCTCACGTTTTTAGGCTTAACCGCCTAGAGCAAGATATCTCACAGGGATGGACCTCCTCCTATCTTTGAGGGAGATGACTTTCCTTATTGGAAAATTCGCATGGAGGCGTATCTAGAGGCTCTAGATGTTGGTATACTTAGAGCCGCCTCACAAGGCTTCCCAAAACCTCGGGATGCTACTAACTTACAAGGCGATGAGGTAAATTATGAGAAGTGGATTGCAAAGGCTCGAAACACCATCTTTAGAGGCCTTTGTAAAGATGTGTTTAATCGGGTGAGGAACCACAAAGACGCCCATGCACTATAGTTGGACGTTTGTGCGCTCCATGAGGGAACTAAGAGTGAGCATGAGGAACGCTATCATCTTGTCATGAAAAAGCTAACTCTTTTGAAATGCTTACTAAAGAATGTGCTAATGAAATATATTCACGTTTGAATGTTCTTGTAGAGGAAGTCAATGGGCTTGGACTTACTCAAATGCAACCATCCGATGTTGTAAGAAAGATCTTGAGTGTCCTCCCCATTGACAAATATGGACATATTGTGACCGTGCTACACCAAGGTGATCTTTCCACCGCTACACCAACACAAATCTTGGGGAAGATCAATGCTCATGAGATATATATGCACATCAGACCTTAAGATGGCTCATCATCTACAAAGAAGAAAGAAAAAGATTTAGAATTCAAGGCTAGCCAAGAGAAGGGCAAAGCAAGACTTGAGTATGAGAGCTCAAGTGAAGATGAAGTTGATGATGAAAGTCTTGTTCTCATGGTGAAGAAGACCGCTAAGATGCTAAAGAAGCTCAACAAGAGTGGCATCAAGTTTGATGGCAAGAAGAAGAAGTTCTTCACAAGCTCTAGAAGGAAGCCAATCTCCGAGATGGATTGCTACAATTGTGGAGAACTTAGTCATCTAGCTCACCAATGCACAAAGCCCAAGAAAGACAAGTTCAAGAACAAGAACAAGGGCAAGAAAGATGACTCAAGCAATGAAGATGAAGATGAGAAGAAAAAGTACAAGCCATACAAGAAGAGAGATGGCAAGAAGAAGGACTTCCACAAGAAGAAGAAGAGTGGAAAGGCTTACATCATCGGTGATTGGCTCACGGACACTGATTCATCTAGTGGATCATCCGATGATGAAAGTGACAACGAGAAGGTGGCCGCCATTGCTATTGACTCATCATCTTCACCGCCACCACCACCATCATCCTCTACACACCTATGCCTTATGGCCAAAGGTGAACGAAAGGTATCACATGATGATGATAGTAGTGGTGATGATCATGCTCATAATGACGACAGTGATAGTGATAGCGATGATGAATATGAGTCACCTACTTATGATGATCTTGCTAAATTACTAAAGAAATACACTAAGATCATTATAAAGACTAGAGCTAAAAATGAAAAGCTTGAGATTAAGAATGATTCTCTTTTAGCTAAATGTGAGATAGCCGAAAAGGCTAGTGTTGAGCTTAGAGAAGCAAATGATGCTATGTCATCCAAACTCAAGGAGCTGAAATCTTCTAAGAAAGAGCTCAAAGATAAACATGATAAACTTGAGTGGGTGCACAAAGAGCTCATCACTAGCCATAACAAGCTAAAGGATGAATATACCACTCTTAAGGTTAATTATGATACCCTTGTTATTGCTCAAGAATTTTTACCCAATGAGCCACATGATGCCACTAATGATGTTGTTAAGATTGATATAGCTACATCATGTGATGATCTTATTGATGAGAGCATTGAGGAAGGATCTAGTGGCAAAGGCAAGCAAGTGGTGGAGTGCAATGACTATGATGAGTATGTCAAGCTCAAGCATGACAATGAAAAGCTAAAGAAAGAGTTTGAAGAGTTCAAAACCCACAACACCATTGTGCTAGAAACTCTTGATCATGATGGCAACTTGATTCTTGAGAATGAGAAGCTAAAAGAAGAAAACAAGAAACTTAAGGAAGAAAGAAACAAGGTTGCACTCAAGGAAGATAAAAGTAGTGATGCACTCAAGAAAGAGAACAAGAAGCTCAAGTTAGAAAAAGAGCATCTCAAGATTGGATTGAGCAAGTTCGCTAGAGGCAAATATCTTCAAAGTGAGCTCCTAATGAACACTATCATGAAGATGGATAGAAGTGGCATTAGGTACATGGCAAACAAAGAGAAGAAGGCTCAAGCTCAACAACAACAATCAAAGCCAAAGAGATGCTTTGAGTGTGGACAAGAAGGCCACTTTGCTCATGAGTGCCAAACTCCACCACCACAACCCTTGCCCAAGCATGCTAGACCCTTTGCCTTCAATGCTCACTACATGCTTAGAAAGGATTTTGGTGGAAAGATGAAAGTGATGTTCTTAGGTCCTCCTAACAAGAATAGGCCTAAAAAAATTTGGGTGGCAAAGTCACTTGTTGAGACGGTGAAGGGCCCTCAACAAGTTTGGGTTCCTAAAGCTTGATCTCTTATGTGTAGGTAAACTACAAGACCGGTGGAAGTCATTGGGTTATTGATAGTGGTTGCACACAACATATGACCGGTGATCCTTGTATGTTCACCTCACTTAATGAAGAAGTAGATGGGCAAGAAAGAATCACATTTGGAGATAACTCAAAGGGCAAAGTCAAAGGATTGGGCAAAGTGGCAATATCAAATGATCATTCCATCTTCAATGTGCTATATGTTGCTTCATTGAGTTTCAACTTACTATCCGTTGGACAATTGTGTGATCTTGGCTTCCAATGCTTGTTTACAGAGAAGGAGGTTGTTGTATCCAAGAAGGATGATGATCATGTGATATTCAAAGGATTTAGATACAACAACCTATATCTAGTGGACTTCACCTCCGAAGATGTAAACTTGAAGACATGCCTATTCACCAAAACAACACTTGGGTGGCTATGGCATTGAAGACTTGCTCATATTGAGATGAGCTCACTCAAGAAGCTTATGAAGAATGATTTGGTGAGAGGGTTAAAGGATGTGAAGTTTGAGAAGGACAAGCTTTGTAGTGCATGTCAAGCCGGCAAGTAAGTTGCAAATACCCATCCAACAAAAGCTTCATGTCAACCGCAAGAGTGCTAGAACTCCTTCACATGGATTTATTTGGACCAACAATATACAAGAGTTTGGGAGGAAATCTTTATTGTCTTGTGATTGTTGATGATTATTTAAGGTATACATGGGTATTCTTCCTTCATGACAAATCCAAAGTTGCATCTTGTTTCAAGAAGTTTGCCAAGAGAGCACAAAATGAATTTGAAGTGAAGCTCAAGAAGATAAGAAATGATAATGGGAAAGAATTTGACAATACAAACATAGAAGCTTATTGTGATGAAGTTGGAATCAAACATGAAGTCTCCGCAACATATACTCCTCAACAAAATGGTGTAGTTGAGAGGAAGAACCGGACATTGATCACTCTTGCAAGAACAATGCTTGATGAGTACAACACTCCTGAAGCTCTATGGGCGGAAGCAATCAACACTGTATGTTATGCATCCAACCGCCTATTCCTTCAAAAGTTCCTTGGCAAGACACCTTATGAGTTGCTCAATAGGAAGAAGCCGGATGTCTCCTTCTTTAGGGTGTTTGGTTGCAAATGCTACATCTACAAGAAGCGGCAACACCTAGGGAAGTTTCAAAGACATTGTGATATTGGTTTTCTTGTTGGTTACTTATCAAAGTCCAAAGCATATAGAGTATTTAATCATGCCACCGGCTTAGTTGAAGAAACATATGATGTGAAATTTGATGAATCTAACAGCTTCCAAGGAGCATATGAGAATCTTGATGATGTAGGTGATGAACCATTGAAGGAGGCTATGAAGAATATTTTGGTTGGAGACATCAAGCCTAAAGATGATAAAGATGATGTACAAGTGATTGATCCACCTTCTTCATCAAGTGTACCACAAGTTGATGAAAAAGATGGGAGAGTAGAAAATGAAGATACTCATGTCTCCCATGAATAAATGGTGACACAAGCACAAAATGTTGATGCTCCACAACCTCCCCCTCAAGTGGTCAATAGAAGAAATACACCCCTACTTCAAGATCATCCACAAGATCTCATCATAGGGAGTCCATCAAAGGGTGTAATGACTCGATCTCAAAAACTTGCTTCATTTATTGCTCATCATTCTTTTGTCTCTTGCTTTGAGCCTACTAAGATAGAAGAAGCTCTTCAACATCCGGATTAGATAAATGACTTGCATGAAGAGTTGAACAACTTCACCCGCAATGAAGTTTAGACTCTTGAAGAGCGGCTAAAAGGTGCAAGAGTCATTAGAACAAAGTGGGTGTTCCGAAACAAGCAAGATGATCAAGGTGTTGTTGTGAGGAACAAGGCAAGACTAGTTGCAAAGGGGTTCTCTCAAGTTGAAGGTTTGGATTTTGGAGAGACCTTTGCCCCGGTTGCAAGATTAGAAGCCATCCGTATCCTCCTTGCATATGCATCACATCATGAAATAAAACTTTATCAAATAGATGTGAAAAGTGCATTTTTAAATGGCTTTATTAATAAACTAGTCTATGTTGATCAACATCCTGGGTTTGAAGACCCTAGATATCCTAATCATGTTTATAGGTTGTCCAAGGCACTATATGGGCTTAAGCAAGCCCCAAGAGCTTGGTATGAGCGCCTTCGGGATTTCCTCATTGAGAAGGGCTTCATCATTGGGAAGGTCGACACCACACTATTCACTAAGAAGCTTGATGGGCATATCTTCGTTTGTCAAGTGTATGTTGATGATATTATCTTTGGATCATCAAATAAAGATTCATGCAAAGAATTTGGTGAATTGATGTCGAAGGAGTTTGAGATGTCAATGATTGGAGAGCTTACATTCTTTCTTGGTTTTTAAGTCAAGCAAATAAGAGAAGGGATTTTCATCTCTCAAGAGAAATACACTAATGATCTTCTCAAGAGATTCAAGATGGATGAATGTAAGCTAATCAAGACACCAATGCCAACCAATGGACATCTCGACCTAGATGAGGGAGGTAACCCGATTGATCAAACTCTCTACCGCTCTATGATTGGTAGCTTATTATATTTGACCGCATCTAGGCCCGATATCATGTTTAGTGTGTGTATGTGTGCTAGGTTTCAAGCTAATCCTAAGGAAACTCATTTAATTGCCATAAAAAGAATCCTTAGGTATCTTAAGCACACACCAAGCATTGGCCTTTGGTATCCCAAAGGAGCTAGATTTGAATTAATTGGCTATTCCGATTTGGATTATGCCGGATGCAAAGTTGATAGAAAAAAGCACATCTAGAGGGTGCCATTTGCTTGGTAGATCACTTGTGTCTTGGTCCTCCAAGAAACAAAATAGTGTGGCTTTGTCCACCGCCGAAGCGGAATACATTGCCGCGGGTGCTTGTTGTGCACAAATACTTTAAATGAAACAAACTTTGCTAGCCTATGGTGTAGTTCTAGATAAAGTACCTCTTTTGTGCGACAATGAAAGTGCGGTAAAACTTGCAAATAATCCGGTTCAACACTCTCGCACCAAGCACATAGATATCCGTCATCACTTTCTTAGAGATCATGTTGCTAAAAATGATATATCACTAGAAGGTGTAAGGACCGAGGATCAATTGGCGAATATCTTTACTAAACCGCTAGATGAGGCAACATTTTGTAGATTGCGGAATGAACTCAATGTGCTTGATTTTAGCAACTTCACTAAAAATTGAGCTTGTGTTGTCCCTTGCATTGCATTGTATTATACAACATGTTTAAAGCTTTATAATGCATATAGGGCTTGTCTAACATGATTAAGATAACCACCAAAAAGCATGTGAAGAAGCTTAACCTTGGATCAAACTTGACAAACAACTAGATTTACATTCAAGTATTGTGTATGCATGAATGTTGTTTTGTCATTTGTTTTCAAATCGCCCTCTTTTTGCCTATTTTCTTAAAAAGAATTATAGCCTAAGGCAAAATATTTTGAAAACCCTGAGGGTTTGAGAGAGGTCACTCACATCAGTCCCAATTGGTGTTTATTTGGATCTTATTGGAGTTAGGACTTGATTGGGAACAGGCAGCGCGAAGGACTTTGACGATTTGCTGAAGGAGTGACCGGACACTACACCAGACTCTGATGTCCAGCATCCGGTCAGTTCACAGGAAGTGAACCTGCTGCTGAAGGAGTGACCAGACGCTAAAACAATGTTTTTCCAGTGTCCGATCAGAAGGAGCTTCAGCGCCCGGTCGATCATGAAGGCATCAAGGCTAGGTGACCAGACTCTGGCTGCGTTCGATCGGTGTCCACCGGACACGTCTGGTCATGATTCCAGAGGATTTGGACCTCTCTGGAATCGATTGGACGCTGGGTGGTAGCGTTCGGTCGCTACCACCGGAGCGTCCGGTCAGTAGTTTTCGTGTGGCATCAGGTCTCTTTTTCCTTTCCTTTTCGGATCCACCGGGGGGCATATAATCCACGTGCATGGCCGTGTGCCCTAATCCGCCTAGCTCACCTCCGCCGCCGTTGTTCCTCGCCGCCGTGACTGCTACGCCGTAGTCACCAGATCCACGCGTCACTACTCTCCCGCGTGCCGCCGCCGCTCGCCCACGCACCGCCGCCGCTCGCCCGTGCGTCGCCGCCCATAGCTTGCAACGCTGCCATGTGCCTCGCCACCGTCAGCAGTGCCTCCCACGCTGCCTTGCTCCCCACTGCCGCCCAACAACACTGCTCGCTGCAATCACCTCTGCGGTGCCCTAGATCCATCGCCACCAGTTAACCCTAATTTCGGCACTGTGAACCCTCGGCCATCGACGCATCGCATTGCTCGGTCACCGTAGTTTCGCCAAGCTAGAACCCTAACCCAAATCTTTGATTGCCGACCCAGTGGTTCCTCGACCCTTTCCTCGTCTCATTGTTTCGCCAGTTCGTCAGGTAGCAAGCCCCGTGTCTCAATTTTGTATCTAAATTGCTTACTTCTTAGGGTTTCGCATCTATTAGATATATCATATTTATTTGTATATCCTTCTATTCCATCGTGCAGCGAGTTGGTGCTGTTGAGATCGTGTGGCAGTTGTCAGTTAACTCAAGGCCAAGCTCGTGAGTAAGGATTGAGGCCAAGACTCAAAAGTGTCAGCGACAGTTGATCTTTGTCAGAGGCAGTTGATTCATCTCAGATCTTTCAGATGGCTCGGACGAAGAACATCGGAGGTGGTCCCGGTGACGAGGATCTAGGGCCCCTGCCTCGCCAGCCCACAGAACCTAAAGGCAAGGCAACCAAGAAACTGGCAGTCAGGAAGCGCAAGTATCTAGATGTAGATACAACGAGAGCAGCAGCAGTTGCAGAGGCCGCAGAGCGTGCCGAGAGAGGAGGTGCACATAGTGGAGTTGTTATTGCAGATCCGCTTCCACCAGGAGCGATGGAGGGCATCGAGCGTGTTGAGCGCCTTCATGGTGGTCCACCTGGGACCATCATGGTTGTAGGATAGCGTCATACTATTGATGAGATTTAGCCTCAGGGGGAGTCACAGCAGTAGGCACCGCCAGCAGAGCAGCCTCAGGGGGAGCCATAGTAGTCACAACAGTCTTTGGAGGGTCAGCAGGTCTAGCAGGCCGAGGAGACAGAGCCGGCACCATAGCCATAGTTACGCCGCTCTAGTCATACTCGTGTCCTAGTTTCACCGAGGCCAGTCACTCAGAGGAGGGGTTCTCGTCCACCACCTCGACCACAGAGTCCGCCTCCAGTGACCCATCTTAACTCGAGGGCCGCCACGGCCAAGCAGGTGTAGCAGTTGAGGTTTGTTGACTTTGAGGTATGGTTTCCACCCAGGAGGGATGAGAGAGCATTAGAGGGATTCTATACACCCCTGCAGAAGGACTTCTACAATGCCTATCTAAATAGTGGAGCAGTCTTCAGACCACAGAGAGTGCACCATCGAGTCCATTGTTGCAGCAGCTGGAGAGCACATTTGCCCCTACCTTGCATATCTGCCGAGGCTGACAAATCTGATTGGACGGACTAGATTATATGTTCTATCTTGGGTTCGGCAGTTCTATGCTTCTCTTTTTATTGACCCGCACCATAACTTTATTCACTTTGCATTCAGTGGCAGAGACTATCGGTTGATGAGCACCAGGGCCAGGGAGATTCTCAGACTTTAGGAGTAGCCAGTCAGGCTCCATGAGGTGTGCTATGGACATACTGCACCCCTAGACGTCCTCATGGTGGCATGGTACCTCCTATAGACTTGGTCCATCACTGCTTTACAGAGCCTTTTAGCGAGGGTTCTAGGAGGAACCCCAGTGATCTCACACCCACTGCTCGCGTGCCTGAGGTAGTTATGAGGAGGACTTTACTCCTGAGGATGGGATACAGAGAGGGATTGACTCAGATTTAGCTTTGGCTCCTCAACTCTCTGATGCAGCAGACAATCTTCAACATCTGGGATCTCCTTCTATCAGAGATGGAGGACACTATAGCTGAGGGCTTCAGAGGTCATAGGCAGCTCCCCTATGCTCACTGGGTCATGTTCCTTATCCACAGAGCTATTTCAGTTAAGTCGCCAACGATGATTGCTAAGTACAGTGGTGCCATGATAGAGTTCCCTGCTTATAACCTGTCTTAGATGATTCGGCACAGTACACCATAGGCACCGAGTCAGCCGTGCCGCCGTCTAGAGGTGCCCGAGACTGCAACCCAGTAGGATGATATCATCAGGGATATTGTAGCTACAGAGGAGGAGGAGCTTGCTTAGCAGGAGGGGTTGGTCACTAGTGAGCCCAGTGACAGTTCTGATGATAATTACCAGCCCATTCCACAGATGTCTCCACAACGACATGATGCTGAGGCTGGTAGCTCCAGTTCAGCGCCACCTACCCCGTAGACTGACCCCGCTCTTTTATCTATACTTGAGCAGATGAGGCAGGACCAGGCCCGACAGGCTCAGGAGATAGCTACTACACTTGCATAGTTCCAGACTCGTCAGGACAAGTTCCAGTGCTAGCAGCTTGTTATTCAGCAACAGACCTAGGCACTACAGCAGCAGCAGTAGGCTATGCATCAACAATAGATACTCATGCAACAGCAGCTTCTCGGGTTCATGAACATGTAGTGCAGGCTATTGGGGCCCCACAGCCACAGACTACGCCCCAGCTTGGTTAGCCTGCCACCACTTCCACGACTCCAGCGTTATAGCCTAGTGGGCTTTAGAGTCAGGGATAGCCACCAGCACAGTATGCTTCTCCTATAGAGTAGGTATCCCAGTGGTTCACGACATTAGTGCCAGCCCCACAGTTCACATCATTTCGTACGGGCTTCACACTGGCTGAGACGTCATCGCTGCTAGAGCTAGAGACCACAGTGTCTAGGAGTCTTGGAGCCTCCTTTAGTGAGTTGATAGGGAAGCCCACTCCTCCATACCTGCATGTTCTAGGTCCTTCTATGGCTGCACCTATCACAGCGACGATAGAGACGCTCCCCTCTTCAGTGGCATCATCAGAGCCAGCTGCTTTAGTTATACCAGTTCAGCCTATAGCAGCACTAGTTCCTAATCCGACCTAGATTGCTTCTACATCACTTCTAGCTTTAGAGGGTCAGGCAGCCTAGAGCTCAGGATCAGACGATGATGGCACCCAGTTCCACCTTGCTCCTCGTACCTCAGCACCCGGCTCATCCGCTGTAGCCCCGTCGACCGACCTGTAGGTTTTGGTGTTTGATGCCAAAGGGGGAGAGGGTTCGAGTATGTTAGGCTTAGGGAGAGCTATTTATCTAGGGGAGCTTAGTTATTATATTAGCTTATCTATTTATATTTGGAGTTTCTATTTGTGAGATACACTATTATGCTTTTGTGTGTGTGATACATTGTGCATTCATGTTTACTACTATATCTATGTGATAGTGATATCTATGTGATCATAATATTTGACATGTGTGCTCTCTACTTTGAATTCTTCATATGTCATATCACTTGTGCTTTGATCATTTGCCTTTGCTTCGGTGCTTTACTCCGATGCAAATGAGCCTTATTACTTGTACTCATGCTTATTCCATATCTTTTGAGTATATCATGTTGGCTTGGGTCATATAAGCTTGTCTAACACCTTTGTTCTCATTGCCTAAAGCTTATATGATCCAAGCATGTTAAAAACCTCATATCTTTCACATACTCAAGGTAGTATTGTCATCAATCACAAAAAAGGGAGATATTGAAAGCATCTAGGCCCCTAGTTGGGTTTCGGTGATTAATGGCAATACGTGATTACTGTGACTAACGTGTGTTTTGTAGAAACAATTGAGTTAGGTCGCGATAATGGAGATCGACTGGGCAATCATGGTTGTCATGCCCCTACGATGGAAATCGTTTCGGTTTTCAAAGGATAGACGACAAGGTTAAGGATGGACTAGTTCTAAGTGTTGATTGGAGTTGGAGAGACACTTAGAGTAGTTTAGGACTTTGTTTCTTCCTTTGGCCATACTATTAAGGGGGGTATGAATAGGTAGATTAACCTAGGTGAGACTAGTGAGTTAGGTGTGGTGCACACTTGTTAAAACTAGCACTAGGTAGCTCCACAACAGCCCTTTCATCTAATGGAGCAAACTTCATTCACATATGTTTGAGAGTTGGAAGTGAATGGAGGGTCAAATACTGATCGGACGCTGGCTCTGGTGTGACCGGACGCTGGCTCAGGGTCCGGTCAGTTCATTTGACCAAGGTGATTGCGTCTGGTTTGACCGGACGCTGTGAGGTCATGTCACCGGACACTGAGGGCCAGCGTCTGGTCGACTCTAGTAAGGTTCTAGAGAGGGAAAATCGTGACCGGACGTGTCCGGTCACACTATAAACACTGGAGTTCAGTGTATACTGACCGGAGCATCCGGTCAACATGACCAGAGCGTCCGGTCACCCCGCAGAGGCACATAACGGTTCATTTTTTAGCCAGTGTTATAAATACCACCTTCGCTCATGTGTGGGGGCACTTTTGCTCATTTCAACAGCTGAGAAACACCTTAGAGAGTGCTAAGAAGAGCAAGGTCCTAGTGAGGTGATTGAGATTTGAGAATCCCAAAGAGAGCCCTCATTAGTGAAGATCAAGAGTAGCAAAGTGTGCATCCACCTTCTCATTAGGCTTGTTGTGGTCAAGTGAGAGTTCGTGCTTGTTACTCTTGGTGATCGCCATCACCTAGATGGCTTGGTGGTGATTGGGAGTTCGGTGATCACCCAACGGAGCTTGTGGGTGACCCAACTCACGTTGTGAGCGGTTATGAGTGATTCACCACGACGGAGTGTCAAAGAATCAACCCATAGAGAGCACTTGATCCTTGTGTGGATCAAGGGGGAGCAACACCCTTGCACGGGTGCTCCAATGAGGACTAGTGGGGAGTGGTGACTCTCCGATACCTCGGCAAAATATCGCCGCGTTCCTTCCTCTCTATTTACTTTGAGCATTTACTTTGAGCAATTCAATTCATGTCTTTACATTCTTAGAATTGCCATGCTAGAGTAGGATTGGAACTTAGGTTGCAAGTCTTGTGTGTGGTAGAACAATTAGGAACACTTTCTAGGAACAAGGGGTTAATTGGGCTAACCATAGGATTTAATTATTGCGAAGAAATTTAGAATTAGCCCAATTCACCCCCCCTCTTGGGCATCTTGATCCTTTCACTCCCATCGAGCTCCAGCTGTGGCGGGACTTGGTGGCGTGGTCCCCTTCACCTTCTCTCCTTCGACGCGCTGTTGGAGGCTACATGAAGCACATGGTGGCGGCCGCCACCAGATCCGGTGAGGACCAGCCTAGATTCGAGTGGCCACCATCAGATCTGACGAGGAGAAGCCTGATCTAGCGAGGATGAGCCTGGATCTAGCAAGTGGGTGCGGCGGCGAGGATGAGCTCGATGCGGGTCATGGGGAGGCAATACTACGAGCGTCGAGCGCTCTAGTGCCATGGGAGCTCACCTGAGCAGCGCTTGCCATGGACGCCCGTGGCCAGTCGCTCATCCAGGCGGCACTGTCGTCCAATGCCCAACGCATTCGACTGAGTTGAGCAGGAGCACCCAGCGCCGTACATTTGTAGGAGCACCTAGGTATGCCGTCTAACTAAGCTATTTGGCTATCTATAATTGGATCTGATCTAATTGCAAGTTTTAAGTGTATAAATGTATTATGCTTACCAATTTTAAGTGTATAAATCTATACTGCTATTATTTCACGTGTTGTTGTAATGAGTTCCAAATAATATAGGCTTGCCAATCAAACTGGATTGCTTTCTCTTGTACTTTCATCTATTGATCTATAATGCTATTATTTAGCTTGCTGTTAGTTTTAACAGTTCATGCCAAACCCTAAAAATATGTTAGTTTTAACAGTTCATCCTTTTTACTTTGAATACTTCACAACATTTATTTATCATGAAAAAGCATATATGTATAATAATAAACTCAAGAAAAAGGTTGTGTAAAGAACAAATGATGGATTACTTATTTAAATGAACAACATCTCAACACCTTGGTACAACATGATGATCTCCTCTGTGGGCTAACTCTGTTTACTTTGTACTTGCATGAATGAACTCTACATAAATTGTTGTGATTAAGGTTACATGGTTTGGTTTGTCAACCTCTAATGAGTATTGCAGCTACTGATATATCATAGTAGGGTCTAGGTCTTGTAAAAGCATCATCCTATTCATTCATGTACTGTTGTAGGGTCTGTTTGTAAATTCTGTAGTTGGCGTTTTGCTTTTGTCTTCCTCCAATCAGGAATCTCCCAATTTGATTGGTGTTCAATCTTGCAATAGTTGAAGGGAAGATTCTAGGTAGTGTTTGAAAGGATCAAGATGCCCAAGAGGGGGTGAATTGGGCTAATTCTAAATTTCTTTGCAATAATTAAATCCTACGGTTAGCCCAACTTCACCCCTTGTGCCTAGAAAGTGTTTCTAATGTTCTACCACACAAAAAGTCTTGCAACCTAAGTTCTAATCCTACTCTAACATGGCAATTCTATGAATGTAAAGATAAGAATTGAATTGCTCAAAGTAAATGCTCAAAGTAAAGAGAGAAGGAGGAACACGGCGATGTTTTACCGAGGTATCAGAGAGTCATCACTCTCCACTAGTCCTCGTTGGAGCACTCGCGCAAGGGTGTAGCTCCCGCTTGATCCGCGCAAGGATCAAGTGCTCTCTATGGGTTGATTCTTTGACACACCATCGTGGTGAATCATCCACAACCGCTCACAACTTGAGTTGGGTCATCCACAAGCTCCGCTAGATGATCACCAAGCTCCCAATCACCACCAAGCCATCTAGGTGATGGCGATCACCAAGAGTAACAAGCACGAACTCTCACTTGACCACGACAAGCCTAATGAGAAGGGTGGATACACACTTTGCTACTCTTGCTTTCACTAATGAGGGCTCTCTTTTGGATTCTCAAATCTTAATCACCTCACTAGGACCTTGCTCTTCTTGGCACTCTCAAGGGTGTTTCTCAGTTGTTGGAACGAGCAAAAGTACCCCCTCACATGAATGGAGGAAGTATTTATACACCCATGTTCAAAACGAACCGTTATGTGCCTTTGCAGGGTGACCGAATGCTCCGGTCAAGTTGACCGGATGCTCCGGTCAGTTCTCCTCGAAACCCAGTGTTTAAGTTGCGACCGGACGCGTCCGGTAACAATTTTCCCTCTTTGGAACCTTACTGGAGTCGACCGAACGTTGGGACCCAACGTCCGGTCACTCACCTTTCAGCGTCTGGTCACACCACATGACTTCACCTTGATCAAATGAACTGACCGGACTCTGCACCAGCATCCAATCACACCGGAACTAGCGTCCGGTCAGCATTTGACCCTCCATTCACTTCCAACTCTCAATCATATGTGAATGAAGTTTGCTCCAATTGATCTAAGGGCTTTTTAGGAGCTATCTAGTGCTAGATTTAACAAGTGTGCACCACACCTAACTCACTAGACTCACCTAGGTCAAGCTACCCATCCATACTCCCCTTAATAGTAGAGCCAAAGGAAAAACAAAGTCCTAAATTACTCTAAGTGTCTCTTGAACTCCAAACGACACTTAGAACTAGTCCATCCTTAACCATTTTGTCCTACCTGTGAAAACCGAAATGATTTCCATCGTAGGGGCATGACAACCATGATCGCCCAATCAATCTCCATTACCATGACCTAACTTAATTGCCTCTGTAAAACACACGTTAGTCATAGTAATTACGTATTGTCATTAATCACCAAAACCCAACTAGGGGCCTAGATGCTTTCAATCTCCCCTTTTTGGTGATTGATGATAATACCACCTCGAGTATGCGAAAGAGATGAGGTTTTCAACATGCTTGTTTCATATAAGCTTTTAACAATAAGAACAAAAGAATAAGACAAGCTTATATGACCCAAGCTAACATAATGTACTCAATAGATATGAAATAAGCATGAGTACATGTAATAAAGCTCATTTGCATCGGAGTAAAATGCGGAAGCAAAGCAAATGAGCATAACACAAGTGATATGACATATAAATCATTCAAAGTAGAGAGCACACATGTCAAATATCACGATCACGTAGATATCACTATCACATAAATATAGTTCGATGCATGAAACTAAACACATGAATGCATAATAGTGTATCACACATAAGAAACCAAATATAGTAGATAAGCTCCCCCTAAGTGAATCGCTCCCCCTAAGTCTAACATACTCGATCCCTCTCCCCCTTTGGCATCAAACACCAAAACCTAATGGTCGGTCGGCGGGGCTGCAGCGGACGAGCCGGGCGCTGAGGTACAAGGAGCGAGCTGGAACTATGTGCCATCATCATCTGATCCTGAGCTCTAAGCTATCTGACCCTCTATAGCTGGAAGTGATGCTGAAGCAGTCTGGGTTGGATTAGGGACTGGTGCAGCCTAAGAGTCTATAGGTATGACTATAGCATGTGGCTCTAATGATGCAACTAAAGAAGGGAGCGTCTCTGTAGTCCCGGTAATAGGTGCAACTGTGGAAGGACCTGAGACATGTAAATATGGTAGAGTAGGCTACCCTATCAACTCACTGAAGGTAGCACCAAGGATCCTGGAAACTATAGTATCTAGCACTAGCAGCAAGGAAGTTTGAGCCGGTGTGAAGCCTGTTTGAAAAGGTGTGAACTGCAAGGCTGGCACTAGCGAGGCAAACCACTAGGACACCTGCTCTATAGGAGAAGGAACTATGCTGGTGGCTGTCCATGACTCTGAAGCCCACTGGGCTATAAAGATGGAGTCGTAGAAGTGGCAGCAGGTTGGCCGATCTGGGGTGAAGGCTATGGCGGTGGAGCCCCAATAGTTGTCACAACATGCTACATAAATCCAAGGAGCTACTGTTGCATGAGGAGTTGCTACTGATGCATGGCCTGCTGCTGATGCTGTATAGCCTGCTATTGTCGCTAGAACTCATCTTGTCTAGTCTAGAACTATGCAAAAGTAGCAGCGGTCTTCTAGGCCTGGCGAGCCTGATCATGCCTCATCTGCTTAAGGATAGCAAGTAGAGCGGGGTCTGTCTATGGTGCAGGTGGAGCTAAACTAGAGCTATCAGCCTCATGATCATGTTGTCATGGAGGCATCTGAGGGATAGCCCAGTAGTCATCATCTGAGCTATCACTGGGGTTGCTCTCGACCATTCCCTCCTGCTGAGCATCTAACTGCTCTTCCTCTATAGCTGCTATGCCCCTAATGGTCTCATCCTACTAGGCTATAGTCTTTGGCACCTTTGGGCGACGGCGTGACTGGCTGGGTGTCCTCCCTGCACTATGGAAGAGCATCTAAGTCATGTTGTATGCAGGTAACTCTATAGTAGCACCACTATACCCTGCCAGCATCTCAGGTGGCCTCACAGTAACTGACTGTGTGTCAAAAAAGTAATCCGGTGGGCATAGGGCAACTGTCGGTGACCTCTGAACCTCTCTGCAATAGTATCCTCCATCTTTGATAGAAGGAGATCCCAAATATCAAATACAGTCTGCTACATCAGAGAGTTTAGAAGCCATAACTGTATGCGAGTCAGGCCCTCGCGATATCCTATCCTCGGAAGCAGGGTCCTCCTCATAATAGCATCAAGCACTCTAGCTATAGGAGTGAGGTCTCTAGGTGTCCTACTCGACCCCTCGCTGAAAGGCTCTGTGAAGCAATGGTGGACTAGATCAGTAGGGGGTACAAGACCACCATGAGGGCATCTAGGACACTCTGTCTATCCATAGCACACCTCATGTAGCCGGATGGGCTGCTCCTAAAGCTTGAGTATCTCTCTGACCCTAAAGCTCATCAGCCTATAGTCTCTGCCTCTGCAAGCAAAATATATAAATTTGTGCTGCAGGTCAATCCAAAGTGTAGCATAGAACTCATGGACCCAAGATGGAACATATAAGCCTATCCATTCGAGTAAGTCTGCCAGCCTTGGCAAGTAGGATAGGTATGGGCGAATATGCTCTCCAGCTGCTGCTATAATGGACTCAATGTTGCACACCCTCTATGATCAGAATATAGCCCTACTGTTAAGATATGCATGATAAAAATCCTCTTGCAGAGGTGTGTAGAAGCCCTCTGATGCACGCTCATCCCGCCTCGGCGGAAATCACTCCTCAAACTAAACAAACATGAGATGCTACACTTGCTTGGTCGTGGCGGCCCTCAAATCCAAGTGAGTCACTAGGGGGCAGACGAGAACCCCTCCACTGTGTCTCTGCCCTCGGTGTCACCTGGGTACGAGTATGACTAGAGTGGCATAACTATGGCTAAGGTGCCGGCTCTGTCTCCTCGGATTGCACTCCCTCCTGAGTCTGCTCTGCTGGCTATGGCTCCTGCTGTGACTCCCCCTGAGGCTGACTCTCATCAATAGTGACATGCTATCCTCCAACCATGGCTATCCTAGCTGGACTACCATGACGACGCTCAACCTCCTGGACAGCGACCCTGTGAGCTGGTGAAAGCTGATCTGCAATGACTACACCACTCCTAGCACCTCCTACCTTTGCATGCTCTACGGCGGCTGCAATTGCGACTGCTCTAGCTGTATCAGCATCTGGATACTTGCGCTTCTTTGTTGCAAGCTTCTTCGTCGCCTTGCCTTTTGACTCAGAAGGCAAGCAAGGCGGGGGCCTCGGATCCTCATCACTAAGACCACCTCCGACGTTCTTAACACGAGCCATCTGACGTGAACTGCTGCCTCTGACAAAGATCAACTACCAACTATCACTTCCAAGGCTTGGCCTTGATCCATACTCGCGAGCTTGGCTCCGAGTTGATTGACAACTACCAAAGAGACCTTAGAAACACCGACTCGCTGCACGTTAGAATAGATCGGATATATGAATAATTACAATATATCTAGAGATACGAAACCCTAATAAGCAAGCAATAGATACGAAATTGGAAATGAGGGCTTGCTACCTGATGAACCGATGAATCGATGAGAAGAGAAACGAATCAGGGAACCATTGGATCGGCACTATGAAGCTAGGGTTAGGGTTGCACTGGTCGGTGTGGATCGACGGCAGGGAAGATGCTATGAAGGCACTATTGGGGCAGTTGCTGGCGTGGCAGTGATGCTAAAGCAGGGCACGGGCATAGTGGCGGCGCTAGAGCAGGGCATAGACATGGTGACGGCGCTAGATGTCGTGGGAGTGGTGGTGCAACACGGTGGCGTGCGGGCGTGGACGGTGCGGGAAGGCGGTATGAGGCTATGCAGCACGGGCGCTGGAGCTTGCGGCGGCTAGGGCATGGGCACGGGCAATGGCAAGCTCGAGGCGAGGCAACGATGTTGGCATGGTGCGGGATGCAGGATAGGTCATGACATGTACGGTGGTTATATGGTGGCCCCCAGCGAGACAGAAAAGGAAACGAAGAAGAAGTCCTGAACCCGCATGATTTCTACTAACCGGACGCTTCGATGGCAACGATCGGACGCTGCCATCCAGAGTCTGATCGATTCTAGAGAGGTACAAAACCCCTAGAAACGTGACCGAACGCATCCGATCACCACTGACCGGACGTAGTCAGAGTTTGGTCCAACTTGTCTCCTTCGTCTTCGCTCGACCGGACGCTGGAATGCCTTCTGACCAAAAACCGGACAACAGAGTCCGGTCACTCCTTTGTAGCAAGGTTCACCACCTGTGAACTGACTGGACGCTGGACTTCAAAGTCTGGTGCAGCGTCCGGTCACTCTTTTTCTGCAAATCTTTAAAGTTCCTTTGTGCTGCCTATTCCCAATCAAGTCCCAACTTCAATAAGATCAAATAAACACCAATTAGGACTGATGTGAGTGACCTCTCTCAAACCCTCAAAATTTTTAAAATATTTTGCCTTAGGCTATAATTCATTTTAAGAAAATAGGCAATAAAAGGGTGATTGAAGAAAAATGACAAAACAACATTCATGCATATGCAATGCAATACTTGAAAGTAAATCTAGTTGCTTGTCAAGTTTGATCCAAGGTTAAGCTTTTTCACTCGCTTTTAGGTGGTTATCTTAAACATGTTAGACAAGCCCTATATGCATTACCAAAGATTAAACATGTTGTATAATACAATGCAATGCAAGGGACAACACAAGCTCATTTTCTAGTAAAGTTGCTAAAATCAAGAACATTGAGCTCATTCCACAATCTACAAAATGTTGCCTCATCTAGCGGTTTAGTGAAAAATATCCGCCAATTGATCCTCAGTCCTTACACCTTCTAATGCTATATCATTCTTAGCAACATGATCTCTAAGAAAGTGATGGCTGATATCTATGTGCTTGGTGCGAGTGTGTTGAACTGGATTATTTGCAAGTTTTACCGCACTTTCATTGTCACAGAAAAGAGGTACATTTTCTAGAACTACACCATAGTCTAGCAAAGTTTGTTTCATATAATATTTGTGTACAACAAGCACCCACGACAATGTATTCTGCTTCAGCGGTGGACAAAGCCATACTGTTTTATTTCTTGGAGGACCAAGACACAAGTGATCTACCAAGCAAATGGCACCCTCCAGATGTGTTTTTCTATCAACTTTGCAACTGGCATAATCCGAATCGAAATAGCCAACTAATTGAAATATAGCTCCTTTAGGGTACCAAAGGCCAATGCTTGGTGTGTGCTTAAGATACCTAAGGATTCTTTTAACGACAATCAAATGAGTTTCCTTAGGATTAGCTTGAAATCTAGCACATATACACACACACTAAACATGATGTCGAGCCTAGACGCGGTTAAATATAATAAGCTACCAATCATAGAGCGGTAGAGAGTTTGATCAACCGTGTTAACTCCCTCATCTAGGTCGAGATGTCCATTAGTTGGCATTGGTGTCTTGATTGGCTTACATTCATCCATCTTGAATCTCTTGAGAAGATCATTTATATATTTCTCTTGAGAGATGAAAATCCCTTCTTTCATTTGCTTGACTTAAAAATCAAGAAAGAATGCAAGCTCTCCAATCATTGACATCTCGAACTACTTCGACATCAATTCACCAAACTCTTTGCAAGAGTCTTCATTTGATGATCCAAGGATGATATCATCAACATACACTTGACAAATGAAAATATATCCATCAAGCTTCTTGGTGAATAGCATGGTGTCGACCTTCCCAGTGGTAAAGCCCTTCTCAATGAGGAAGTCCCGAAGGCGCTCATACCAAGCTCTTAGGGCTTGCTTAAGCCCATATAACGCCTTGGACAACCTATAAACATGATTAGGATATCTAGGGTCTTCAAACCCGAGAGGTTGATCAACATAGACTAGTTTATTAATAAAGCTATTTAAAAATGCACTTTTCACATCCATTTGATATAGTTTCATTCCATGATGTGATGCATATGCAAGGAGGATACGAATGACTTCTAATCTTGCAACTGGTGCAAAGTCTCTCCAAAATTCAAACCTTCAACTTGAGAGAAGCTATTTGCAACTAGTCTTGCCTTGCTCCTCACAACAACACCTTAATCATCTTGCTTGTTGCAGAACACCCACTTTGTTCCAATGACTCTTACGCCTTGTGGTCGCTCTTCAAGAGTCCAAACTCCATTGCGGGTGAAGTTGTTCAACTCTTCATGCATGGCATTTATCCAATCCAGATCTTGAAGAGCTTCTTCTACCTTAGTAGGCTCAAAGCAAGAGACAAAAGAGTGATGTTCAATAAACGAAGCAAGCTTTTGAGAGCGAGTCATTACTCCATTTGATGGACTCCCTATGATGAGATCTTGTGGATGAGCTTGTAGTAGATGTAAATTTCTTCTATCAACCACTTGAGGGAGAGGTTGTGGAGCATCAACATCTTGTGCTTGTACCACCATTTTCTCATGGGAGACATGAGTGTCTTCATTTTCTACTCTCCCATATTTTTCACCATCTTGTTGCACACTTGATGAAGAAGGTGGATTGACCACTTGTACATCATCTTCATCATCATTAGGCTTGATGTCTTCAACCGGAATATTCTTCATGGCCTCCCTCAATGGTTCATCACCTACATCATCAAGATTCTTATGTGCTCCTTGGGAGCCGTTAGATTCATCAAATTCCACATCATATGTTTCTTCAACCAAGCCAGTGGCATGATTAAATACTCTATATGCTTTGGACTTTGATAAGTAACCAATAAGAAAATCAATATCACAACATCTTTGAAACTTCTTTGGGTGTTGTCGTTTCTTGTAGATATAGCATTTGCAACCAAACACCCTAAAGATGGAGACATCCGGCTTCTTCCCATTGAGCAACTCATAAGGTGTCTTGCCAAGAAACTTTTGAAGAAATAGGCGGTTGGATGCATAGCAAGCGGTGTTGATAGCTTCCGCCCATAGAGCTTCGGGAGTGTTGTACTCATCAAGCATCGTTCTTGCAAGAGTGATCAATGTCCGGTTCTTTCTCTCAACTACACCATTTTGTTGAGGAGTATATGTTGCAGAGACCTCATGCTTGATCCCAACTTCATCATAATAGGCTTCTATGTTTGTGTTGTCAAATTCTTTGCCGTTGTCACTTCTAATCTTCTTGAGCTTCACTTCAAATTCATTTTGTGCTCTCTTGGCAAACTTCTTGAAGCATGATGCAATTTTGGATTTGTCATGAAGGAAGAACACTCATGTGTATCTTGAATAGTCATCAACAATCACAAGACAACAAAGATTTCCTCCCAAACTCTTGTATATTGTTGGTCTAAATAAGTCCATATGAAGGAGCTATAGCACTCTTGTAGTTGATATGAAAGCTTTTGTTGGATGAGTATTTGCAACTTGCTTGTCGGCTTGACATACACTACAAAGCTTGTTCTTCCCAAGATTTGTGTCGGTGTAGCGGTGGAAAGATCACCTTGATGAAGCACGGTCACAATATGCCCATATTTGTCAAATGGGAGGACACTCAAAATCTTTCTTACAACATCAGATTGTTGCATTTGAGTAAGTCCAAGCCCATTGACTTCCTCTACAAGAACATTCAAGCATGAGTACATTTCATTAGCACTCTCTTTAGGAAGCATTTCAAATGAATTTAGTTTTTTCATAACAAGATGATAGCGTTCCTCACGCTCGCTCTTTGTTCCCCCATGGAGCGCACAAATATCCGACCATAGTGCATGAACGTCTTTATGGTTTCTCACCCGGTTGAACACATCTTTGCAAAGGCCTCTAAAGATGGTGTTTTGAGCCTTTGCATTCCATTTCTCGTAATTCACCTCATCGCCTTGTAGGTGTGTGGCATCCCGAGGTTTTGGGAAGCCTTGTGAGGCGGCTCTAAGTATTTCAATATCTAGGGCTTCTAAATACGCCTCCATGCAGATTTTCCAATATGGAAAATCACCCCCCTCAAAGATAGAAGGAGGACCATCCCCGTGAGACATCTTTCTCTAGATGGTTAAGTCTAAATACGTGAGCACGAGGTATGAAACAAGCATGTTGAAAACCTCATCTCTTTCACATACTCGAGGTGGTATTGTCATCAATCACCAAAACCCAACTAGGGGCTTCGATGCTTTCAGTGTTTCAGCTTTTGCTTGTATATCTCTTTCACTTCATCTGATATCTACTATGATCAAACAAGTGGTGAAAAATTGAAAAATTTTAATCTCTGTACTCTGGACTTGATGTGGTTAAACCTGAAACTCCTCCTACTCGTTCTTTCAGACTAGTTTCAGTACTGTCATATTAGAACAGATGCTAGAATAGTTTTGCTTGTCGCTTCATGTTAGTTGGAATTAAGGGTTTCAGCATGGCATGCATGTCAAATCTGGTGCATTCAGGTGATTTCCGATCAGATTAATTTTGCCAAATCTTAGTTTTGCCGAACAAGGACATTTCCGATCATGTGCATGTGCGTGTTGACCCCATTGAATGACAATGATTTCTTCATGCCATCCAAAAGAAAACAAATACACTGCCTATGAAATTAGTTTGGCCTTGATGATTTGGTGCATGACATTAAATTAACTTGTAGGCTGGTTGCCTAGTTTTATATATTCATAAGTGCTTTCTGTCGTGCCTACCAAAGATAAATTGACTCCTACCATGACCAAGAGTGACCTATTTTGAGATAATAGAGGTAATCTTTGACCTCTGTGCTAGCTGAGAATGCACAACTCAGTAGTCTGTTTATCATATGATCTGATGCCTATTGTAATTTCACTTCGTTTCCTTACCGCACTATAAGTGCATATATTTCCCCACTTCATGCAGTAAGAAATGTTGGGGAATGCTTGTTAATTGCGTGCACTATCTATTGCAGTTAGTTCAAATAATTAGTGGTTGAGGACAATTGAGATTATCGGTACGCTACTTGGCCTCTACTTGTCCAGTTAATTTATATTTGTTGTGGCCCGTGTAGGGGTTTGTGCTGGAGGATGCTACAGGCCTAATGAGCTAGTTGAGATTTTCATTGGTATCCTGTCATCAGCCAATCATTTTGCTGAGCGTATGGGTGTGAGGAAGACATGGATGTCTGCTGTCCTCAAGTCACCAAACAGGGTGGCTCGTTTTTTCGTTGCAGTGGTAAACCCTTCAATGTAATCCCAAATGCTTAGCTTACTTCATTTGTTTTGTGTGCTTGTGCTGAAGGTGTTTCTTAACTCTAGCATGGCAGAAAGGAAGTGAATGTGGAGCTGAAGAAGGAACCTGAATTTTTTGGAGACATTGTTTTTGTGCCCTACCTGGACAACTACGATCTTGTTGTTATGAAGACTCTTGCAATATGCGAGTATGGGGACTTGACATATAATTCTTTGCATTGTTGTTTAGCTGTTAACATCTTTAGCTATCTAGGCACATGGTAGCATTTTATGGTCAGTCGGACCAATACTCATGTTGTAGAGTTCCTCATCTAACATGTCAGCATTAAGTAATATGTTCATTGTAGTTGGACCAATACTCATGTTGTAGATATTTGAGTTTCAGTACAATCGCAGAAGAAGATAAGTCATGATGGAGTTGTGCATGAAAAATATATGTTCCGGTATAATTTGAATTGTAAATTTAATTTTTTTTTGACGTAAAAATGTACTGTAGGGGCGGCAGCCGCCCCTACAAATCGATTTGTAAGGACGGTCTGAGAACCGTCCCTACAAATACATGATTTGTAGAGAACGATATAGTAGGGGCAGCTGGCTGAGCCGCCTCTACAAACGATATTTAGCCGCCCCTACAAATGATTATTGTAGTAGTGGGACTTAGTTCGCAAGCTCAAAAAAAAAATGAAAACGAAAGGTTCACCTCACCTGACTATGCACCCGAAAAACATCAATAGTGAGGCTTCAGCTAAGTTGGTGTAGAGTTTAGAAAATGAAGGCGAGTTCAGAGTTTGAGCAACTAAATCAATATATATGTTTGGCACTAAATAAAGAAAAATGAACTTACTGGATGTAAAGTTATTAAGCTTCAGCTACTATGGCGGTGTAAAGTTATTTAAAACACATGTGGCACGTTTGTTGTCCTGCAAACGTGGAGTAAAGGTAGTCCACAAAACATGAAACAACGTGGGAGCCAGTCCGCCGTATTTGGAATTGGATGGATGGAATCACATTTAGAACTATAAATAAATATAATATATTTTGGCTGCAAACTAAATCCGTTCCTTGGTGCTTAATACTACGTTCGTCCATAAAAAAATACAATTCTAGTACAGTATCACATTTTCTTACTTTAAGTTTGATCAATTATAGATAAAAAATATTCATGTTTATAATACCAAATAAATATCATCAGATTAATTACGAAATATATTTTTATAATAAATTAATTTAAAAGCTATAAATGTGAATATTATTAACTAAAAACTTGATCAAATATAAAACATTTTTCGTGGCACTAGCTTATAATTGTATTTTTTTTAGGACGGAGGTAGTACTCACTTGAATCAAATAAAGTTCACTGGCAATTGGGATCCCACCCGTACCCAGATGCTTTGCTTTGGGCGCAAGCGCAAAGCAGCTGTCAGGTGGCACGCCGAGAGCCGGGCCCTGCCCTGGCCGTGGCCGGCGACCGGCCGGCGACGACGCCTGCAGCTTTGCTGCACGCGCATAGTACCGCTACCGCTGCAACACCACGGCGGACGGAGGAATCCCTCCCTGGTAGCGTAGTACGTCATCTGGGGCCTCCCGCTGTGACGTCACATTCGTGCTGTCAGCACGGCTGGTGAAGGGTAAAGATTGACGACGACGACGACGACGACGAGACGAGACGATATCATATTCTCCTCCTTTTGTGTTCCACACACACGGCACAAGTTGGAGTTTGCTCTGTCGTTGGCGCTTGCGTCATCCGTCGGGCTGTCGCTGACGGAACCATCGAGGGCGGCGCCCGTGGGCCGTGGCCGCGGACGCTAGCCGTGGTTTCGGCCGTCCAGTCCACACCCGAGGGCGGAGGGCCGGCTGATCGCCATCGCTATTTGCGGCATTGCTGGCGCTCCATTTCACTACTAGAGTAGTAGTAGTTTCTCCAGGACTGCTTAGCCGGCCCATTGATGCTGTCAGGGTCAAGGTTTAGGGGGTGTTTGTTCCCCGCCAGACTTCGCCACGCCTTGAATGCGGCAGCCACGCAAAACAGGCTATTGTTTGGTCCCCACGTAAGTGAATGTTTGATTTGGTGACTAAAATTTGGAAGGTGTTACGTGAGGATCTTGTATGTGGTGTTCGGATACTAATAAAAAATAAATTACAGAATCCGTCAGTACTCTACGAGACGAATTTATTAAGCCTAATTAATCCGTCATTAGCACATGTTTACTGTCCTCCTGTTCGTTTGGCTGTGGCTTGTCGTAAACGATCGTCAATTTCTAGCCGGAACAGTATTTTTCTCTCACATAAACCAGTCAGCAGTACTTCTTCACGAACCAGCAACGATATGAACCAGCCAACTGAACAGGCTGTGTAGCACCACATTGTCAAATCATGGACTAATTAGACTTAAAATATTCATATCGTGAATTAGTCTCAAACTGTGCGATTAGTTTCGTAATTAGTCTATATTTAATACTACATGCATGTGTCCAAACATCCGATGAGACAACGACTAAAGTTTAGGAAGAAGAACCAAATACCCCCTAAGTTGAAACGGCCACACAATGTTACAGTTCATTTATGTGATAGTTTACGTCACAAGTTCGGCGAGCTTTTCCCTCATCACAAAACTATGGCGGCGCCACAGCTGGCTACCAATGGCAGCGAACCAAACAGCCCATTAATTTTACTCTACTCTATCTATATCTACTTGTACTAGATGAGTGTCTGTGCGTTATAACGGATGCAACATAAATTAAATGAGATGTTTGTTAGCCAAGTCAAAATTAAGAATATATCAATTCAATTTTTCACGTGTATTATACCATGATAATGTCTAGAAACACATTCATTATCGTAATGAATCTGAAATAAAAGCTAGGCTTGGATATTGTTGTCTGAAAGTTACGATAAACATCAGTTGCCTCGAAGGCTGAAAATTTATTGCTAGGCATCGAATTGAATTTATCCATGCTCTGCCTTGCCAAAACATGTATAGTCGGACTTACAATATCCTAGCCTGCATGAGGCATGGCAATAATTCATTTTTTTAAAAAAAAAGTATTTATTGTCAACACACAACGTGAAGGACGACGAACGAGATTTGGATCACGATCATGATTATTGCGTGGTGATATTCCATTTTTTTACTTGCCTTCTAATGTCTACATGCGGTGATTATTTGCCTGTCGGTGATTCCGTGGGTTTTATTCCATTTTATTTACTTGCCTTCCAGTGTCTTCATGCGATGATTATTTGTCTGCTGGATATGGATCGCATGAGATGCGGTGATTATTTGCCCGCATGAGTGTTTGGGTCCTGCCGGATAGATATTGACAATCCGTATGTTTTAGTTGTAGAGATAGAGATCGAGAAGAGACTAATTAGCGCATGCGCACGATTGTTGAGACCAAACCAGTCCACGGCGCAGTGCTGAGCGATCCATCACCAAATAGGCAAATACCATTTGGATTTGATACCGTCCGCTGCCTGTGGGCACTGCACTGCATACGTACGGAGTACTCATCAGCAGAATAATAATGTTCTTCTTCATCCCTTGAATCACATGACGCTCTTTATAAATCCTCGATCCTCTGCAGCTAGCTAGCAGCAGCAACAGCCACACTCCAACCTCCCCCTCCTCTTTCTCTGGCTGAAGAACGCACGCGTACGGCATTGTTGTTTATATTAGGATCAACCTCAACTAACCTACGAGTAGTGATCGTCCTCCTAAATCCTTATGGACGTCAACGGCAAGAAACCGCGCGGCGGAAACAAGGCTGCACGGCCCGCGCCAGCCATCGATGCCACGCAGCAGCAGCAGCAGGCGGCGCGGGCTGCCCTGGAGACGCCGGCGTTATCCGACGACGACGCCGCCGCGGCCCAGCAGGTCGATGATGGTCATCCCGTAGCGTCAGTGGACGAGAGCCGCGGTGGGGGCGGCGCCGAGGAGGAGGAGGACAATCCCGACGACGACGAGCAGGTGGAGATGTTCTACGCGCTGCTGGCCAACATACGGGCAATGAGGGGCCTGGCGCCGCACAACATGGCTTCCTCCTCCTCCTGCGGCGGCCGCGGCGACACCGACGACACCGACACAGACACCGCCGGCGCCGGGGACTCTACGAGGAACAAGCGGCTGCGGCGGAGCGCGGAGCCGCCGTGGAGGCCGGTGTTCAGGATGGAGGACTTCGAGGAGCCGCCTCCTCCAACGGCGGCGTCGTGCAAGATGAGTACGAAGCGGACGAGGGGCGCGGGCCACGATGACCACTGCGGGCACGGCGACAGCAGCGGAGGATCAGCGCGTCCGCCAGTCGCCGTCGTCGCGTCGTCGTCGTCGTCGATGCCGCACGCGGTGGTACGCTTCCAACAGTCCGACAGCAGCAGGAGCTGCAGCAGAGATTGACCGTTCTTCCGTCCGGTTCCGGTGTCCGAGCTTTCTATTTTTTTTTTCTTTCTTTCTTGCCGGTGCTGCGTGTTGTACAAAACATGGGCACAGTCGCAGTCGTCGCACCAATCACAGCTCAGCTGGTGTGTGAAAAACCAAGCGAAATTGGGAGGTGCTTTCGTTCTCATCTTTTGGTTGCTGGTACAGGATCCGTTCGTTTTGAGGAATTCTGAAAAAATCTAAAAAAATCTGGATGAATTTGGAGAAATTTATCAGAGTAAAACACGGTTCTAGATAAAAAAAAAAAACGAATCAAGGCGAACGGGGCTACTGTGCCGTGCTAGTCTCGTCGGCCAAGTGAAGGCAAGCCACCGACACGGCGACTCAGGAGCCGTGACCACGCAGAGGCACCGGTAACCATGTCGGTGGGGTTCACGGCCGGTGCAGCACAATAATAATTTCTTCATGTCATGTGTCATGTGTCATGTGTCATGTGCGTCATCTTTTCAGTTGTTCCGCGCTAGAAAATAAACTTCGAATCTGTCACGAGAAAAGCCATAGTACTCACTTGTTCTCATCCT